>NC_074713.1:52739099-52839099 GCF_947242115.1 Biomphalaria glabrata | reverse complement strand
AGAGTATTCTTCGGGGAAAACCGAAAAGTTTTTTGCTGCTCTAAACTCTAAACCTTATCCTCCCTCATTAAAATGTCTAGTTTTGTGAAATCTACCCTCCTTTTGAAGGAGGAGGAAGTAAAAAGAAACGCGTAACTTAACATAAAAGATTTTACAATGAGGAGACTATAAAATAGTTTAGCGCAGGGTTCTCAACCTTTATATCTTCAATATTCTTTTGCTACAGTTTCAATTATCAAAATTTAAATGAAGAGCAGATTCATGTAATTAATCTAAATTAATCTTCTGTATGAGAATTCCACAATAGCTTCTTCCACAATAGCCACTTCTAATACTTCTGCAAAGTTTATGCCTGGCCACTAACCCGTGTGAATCTTTGTAAAAGTTGACATCCTCGCTTTCTTGACCTCGGTTGAGTACAATCTTCACGGACACGTCAATGGAAGTGTTTTCTCTGGACAAGGTCAGCTCGTTGACCATCACAAGGGTCAGGCTGCGATGAGCGTACGTCCTGAGTGAGATGGTCACCCCAGCACCTGTATACGACTCTGTGAAAATACCTGCGAATGAAACGCAAAAGCAAATTATGTACTCGGTTAGGTCTCTAGAATATGATAATAAGAGTCCACGTAGGGCCAACTGTGTGTTGAAGTCGGCCCTAGTATTACCCAAAAAACCGCCCAAAGCAATGTGTATGTTCCATCATATGTTTAAACTTTGCTAATGCAACGAAACAGTGCCGGCCTTGGATAGTAGGAGGCCCTAGGCGAAGTGAATTTGGTGGCCCTAAATTAAAAATAAACAAAAATGAAACAGCGAAAAAATAAAATTACGCAACTTATTAAAAGCCTGCCTGTCTATATCTAAATAGACAAATAACTGAAATTCATACATCGAAATTTCGGTACTAGATACAGAATTAGACTAATAAGCTTAGAGTCATAGTAGAGACAGAGTTAGACTAGTAGAGACAGAGTTAGACTAGTAAATATAGAGTCATAGTACAGACAGACTAGTCAACATAGAGTCATAGTACAGACAGACTAGTAAACATAGAGTCATAGTACAGACAAACTAGTAAACATAGAGTCATAGTATAGACAGACTAGTAAACATAGAGTCATAGTACAGACAGACTAGTCAACATAGAGCTCTACTTTGTTAAGATCTGATCCAAGTTTCGCTATTATTTTCTCTAATGAATTTTTTAGTCCTGTGTTAGGCCCTCACTAATTGTTGGCCCTAGGCGGCTGCCTAGTTTTACATATACCTAAGGCCGGCCCTGCTCGAAAACTGAACAAAAACATGCGTGGGTTTGTATTCTCTTCATTGGTGGAAGAAAAAAAAAACAACTGAAAATGAAATTATAACTTAAACGGCTATTTCGAAAACAGCCCTAAAGATTTTCCAAAAAAATTAGAGTTTATTTATAGCTTTGGGAAAAATTTACTAGATGACTGACAACAACAACAACAAAAAAAAAAACAAGATTACAAAGACAGTTTGTGTGGAAACACAAACTCAAAAAAAAAAACAACTAGCCGTTGCATCAGAACTTTGAGTGGTCTAAAATATTGTGATGTCGGATTTTCAATATCTTTTGTAGTTAACGAGATCTGAACGCTAAAAAACCAACAAAAAAAACAAACTAACACCCAATAAAAATGGTTTAAAATTTATATTTCTATCAGAATGAAACTGAAATTTGTCTTACGTCTTTTCATAACAAAGATAAAAAAAAAATAACACGGCTTCAGCGGGAATTCCCGCACTCGACTCAAATGTTTCGTTGTTTGCAGTTAGGAGTGGAATAAATACATAGACAAACATGGGCATTTTCCGCACCGTCTTATGTAAGCGTGAGTGAATGCTACGAGGATGTTTTGAAATATAAGCAATGTAAACTACTAAGCTAAATTAAATTCTAGATGAATGATTGTGCGAAGCTGACCGGAAAGCCTCCTTTGCAATTACGAAACACTACAAGAAATGAATAGAATGAAAAATCATAGAACATATTAAGCTTCATAAAAAAAAAGACATTGATTAAAAAAAAGAAACATATTTTTTTTTCTAAATTACGTATTACATATCAGTAGACTAAATGAAACTTCAATGTGTTTCTGAGGAGCTATAAGAAACCGTATATGATACTACTATACCATATAATAAGTAGGCCTATAGAGTCCCGTTGGATTCCTTGGGAAAACATAGCCCTAGACCAGCGGTTCTCAATCTTTTAAGCCAGGCGACCCCTTTTTACAATCCCCCACTCTGCCGCGACCCCCTCCACACACACACAGCAATAGAAGAATAGTCAAATCAATCCATATTTTCGATGGTCTCAGGCAACCCCTGAAAAATCGTCATTCGACCCCCAAAGTGGTCGCGATCCACAGGTTGAGAACCCCTGCGGCCTAGACCGTACTACGTGGAGAGATACGGGTGTCCAAGAAAGCTATGGACATCGGAACGAACATGGGCCCCAGCTCTGGAAGAAAAGCGTGCCATACGAAAAAATGTCTGGCTCCTCTACCATCAAAACCGAGAGCCAGCTTGACCTGTGATATATATGAACGGAAAAGTTCATGCCAAATAGAGCTCCACAGTCGTATGAAAGAGTGTTTCTAGAGATGAACAATAGTCGTTCTACGACTGAAGGGGGCCTACCAGAGTCCTGTTATACATTTATCCCAGTACGCTTTGACTTACGCGAATTTTATGTGTCTATGTTAATGTTCCTTTAACATTGTGCCTACATCAATTTGACTAGGTCGATGACTGTCCATGTGCCTATATCAATGTGCCTACATCAATTTCACGATGTCAATGTGCCTATATCAAAGTGCCTACATAAATTTGACGATGTCGATGTGCCTATATCAATGTGCCTACATCAATTTGACGATGTCGATGTGCCTATATCAAAATGCCTACATCAATTTGACGATGTCGATGTGCCTATATCAATGTGCCTACATCAATTTGACGATGTCGATGTGCCTATATCAATGTGCCTACATCAATTTGACGATGTCGATGTGCCTATATCAAAATGCCTACATCAATTTGACGATGTCGATGTGCCTATATCAATGTGCCTACATCAATTTGACGATGTCGATGTGCCTATATCAATGTGCCTACATCAATTTGACGATGTCGATGTGCCTATACCAGGGATGGGCAAATTACTAGCCGCGGGCCACATGCGGCCCGCTGAAATCAGACACCTAAAGAAATCAGGGGTGCCCACACATTATACAAATATAAACATGCAAAAATATTAAAAATAAATAATGGTAAATAGACATTATTGAAACTTTTGATTCTTATCACTTTCAAGGAAGAGGCTAAAGAAACATTGTCTTTAAACGTTTTTCTAAAAAGTTCAAAGTAAACTAAGATTATTTTAAATGGCAATAGTTCAAAAAATTCAAAGACAAGTTCAGGCCAGTATTTATTTATTGCTGTAAAGAACTGTGTCGAAAGACTTGGGTTCGCTTGTAAAAGATTGCAAGGGTAACAACTGATGGTTTCCGTGCTTTGACTGAGAAAAACAGGCTTTGTAATAAAATAAAGAATGATTTCCCAACCATGAGCTTATAACGGAAAAGTTTACACAAAGCTGCAATAACTGTCACTTATCAACATCCAAAATATACACACTAGGAATAAAGCAGGCCTTATGCATAGGCAAACTATACGGCTTCCTGAGGCCTACGATTGTTGTAGACCTAGCAAATTCTTATTTAGATACCAACTAAAAGACGCAAAAGCGAAACCTATCTTCAATTTATTGCTGAAGTACACCAGGTTTTTAATAAATTGCATACTTTTAGTTTTTTTGGTTGTACATTTTTATTTTTCTATTTTTTTTGGGGCTACCAAATTCACTTCGCTTAGGGCCTCCAATCATCTAAGGCCGGCCCTGACTGGCAGTTCCGAAAGTAATTGAAGATTTGGAAGCAAAACATTCCGATATTCGATATCCGCTGTATCCGCTGGCCTAGCATTAGAAGAACATGGAATCTCAAGGAAGAAATTATGTTCCTTGAAGGATATTGACTTGGACCGTTATTGTTATTAATATTTCTTATGAAGAGTTGAAGACAGACTTCATGTTTATCATCGGAAGCATTGCAATGGGTTGTTTGCACATGTAATGTATGTGCATCTTAAATCTTTTCAAATAAAGTTATTCCATTTCTTAAGGGCCAGTAAGTGAAAACAGATTTTATTTGGATTCCTTGATTGTGGAATTTAAAAGCAAAATTTTAAGACGTCAAGAGCTTGGAACCAGTTTATAATCCCCTCAGCTCACTATTTAGTGCAGAAGGTGATTCAGCTCCAGAGGATATACCTCCAAGCAAATTATGACCCGAAAGAGAAGTTTTTATTTATTTAATTATGCGGCCCTCCAGTCCCCAAATTTTTTTTAATGCGGCCTCGGTAAAAAATGTTGCCTACCCCTGGCCTATACCAATGTGCCTGTATCAATTTGACTATGTCGATGTGCCTATATCTATTTGCCTATCCATGTGCCCATGAAAATGTGCTTACATTAATATGCCGTGTACTGGTCACTAGTTGTTTTTTAAACTTAAGTTTTTGACTGGAGACTTATGACCACCTTCTTTCCAGTAATCTCTTTGTGACTATACATAAACTGTAAGTAGATATTGGATGAAGAACATCTTTAGCGTTAAGAAACGTATCAAAGAGTCTATAAGAAATTGGTAAATATCTTACTATTATACAAAACGTTGACAGACGTGGTTGCTGAGCGGTAAAGCGCTTGGCTTCTGAACCGGGGTTCCCGGGTTCGAATCCTGGTGAAGACTGGGGATTTTATTTCGGGATCCTTGGGCGCCTCTGAGTCCACCCAGCTCTAATGGGTACCTGACATTAGTTGGGGAAAAGTAAAGGCGGTTGGTCGTTGTGCTGGCCACATGACACTCTCGTTAACCGTAGGCCACTGAAACAGATGACCTTTACATGATCTGCCCTACAGACCACTAGGCCTGAAAGGGGGAACTTTACTTTGCTTAACTTTATACAAAACATTGGCCTATTAAACCTAATATCGAGGGTTAAACAACACTCATTAACCAGCATGCCCTGTATACTATCACGTACGTGACACACTTACTGACCCCTGCCAATATCCAGACTGTATTTCCGCTCCAGACCGGAAGGGGAGGTCCAGTTTACAGAGTAGCCGGAAGTGGAAGGGATCCTGGCCCGGTGGCTAGTCTTGTCTCTACCGTTGTAAAGGCCGTTCATTAAGATGGCGTCGCTCTGGACCACGGTGGCGATGTGGCCGTTTCCCACCTCTGGGATGTAGGCCTGCCTGTCAGGTAAACTGAAATTGATAGGAAGGTATTCAATTCATTACTTGGGGGCGTTCCAGGAACGTGATAAAAGGAGTGATAGAGAGAGAGAGAATGAAAGAGAGAGAGAGAGAATGAAAGAGAGAGAGAGAGAGAATGAAAGAGAGAGAGAGAGACAGACAGACGGAAAACGGAAAATAATGAAGGTATAAAAATAGAAATAATTGGCAAAGGGAACAAAAAGAGCTAAAAATAATGAGAGAGAAAGAGAGAGAGAGAGAGAGAGAGAGAGATAGGAAACTGAAAACACGAATAACGAAGGTATGCAAAAAGAAATAATAAAGAAACTGCAAAAAAATAAAGATAAAAGGAATAAGAGAGACAAAGAGAGAGAGAGAGAGAGGGGGGGGGATATAAAAGAAAGGCTTGAGTAAAGAAAGAAAACTGTGAGGTAACGGTAGCATAACAAGAGTTGTGTAACTTGTAGCCAGGCCGCTGTTATAACGCCAATAAGAGCTGCATCTGCAGCACAGAGTTAACGCTTTTAAAATACCCCCCCCCACCACACCCCTCCTTTTATTATTTTACACTCAGCCAGTAACTTTAAGTTGTGATCTAGAGCTAGGCTCTTATTCAAGAAGTTTTTTTTAAAGTAAGTATCAGAATAGATACAAAGTATGAAATGTGAACACCAAAGAAGAAATGTGTATGAAATGTGAAGGCAATTTAACAAATGTGTATGAAATGTGAAGGCAATTAAAGAAATGTGTATGAAATGTGAAAGCAATTAAAGAAATGCGTTAGAAATGTGAGGGCAATTAAAGAAATGTGTATAAAATGTGAAAACAGTTAAAGAATTGTGTATGAAATGTGAAGACAATTAAATAATTGTACATAAGATGTGAGGGCAATTAAAGAAATGTGTATAAAATGTGAAGACAGTTAAAGAATTGTAAATGAAATGTGAAGGAAATTAAAGAAATGTGTATGAATTGTGATTAAAATGTGTATAAAGTATGAAATATGAAAACAATTAAAGAAATGTGTTAGAAATGTGAAGGCAATTAAAGAAATGTGTAACACGTGCGATTGCAATGAAAGAAATGTGTATGAAATGTGAAAGCAATGTATGAAATGTGTATGAAATGTGAAAGCAATGTATGAAATGTGTATGAAAAGTGAAGGCAAATGACCCAATGGACATGTCGACGTCGTCCAGTCCTTACTTAACTCTTTCTCTCCGTAATTATTTACCACATTCTAAAGGAATCAACGTTGGTATCGTCAGTTAGGAGAGAAAGAGTTAAAAGCAACATACAATCCTACAGGCTGAGCCTCATGACATGCACGTTTGCAAACACTAAAACAGTTTTATTTCTCTAATGCGTACATCAAACGAAATCAAACTTTCCATATTTTCTACTCGAGTCATATGCTCCCAAGCCAATTTAGGCTTCCGGGTTTAATCGGCACCTTCGGCATAGGAGGTCACGGTTTAATAGACCTTAAAACACATACAACATACGTTTTTTTAAAACGAATACTTAGTTTTGCGAGAAATACGTAAATAAATCAGAGTTTGCTTACACGAACAGAAACAAAAGCTTAACGATACTAATATTAACCACTTAGAACAAGTCAATCATGGCACAAGAACCACTCGAAGTAATCTAATTTTAAAGACTGATTTTCGTTTGTTTGTTTACAAAGCTTGTTTTAACTCTGACTGTCTGGGTGCAATCTTGTACAGTTTTTTTCTCCCACTTCCCAGTCTCGGATCAAGTTGGAACTTTACACAGATATTCATTGTCGATGACAACACATGAATTAATGAAAACATTAACCAATTAGGTAATAAATAAGTCGTAGTTAAAATTAATTTTGTTTTATATAGAAAGTATGCTAAGCTAAGGGGATGTAAGCCTTGTGTAGAGAATTAGACCGGTCGCAAACATTTTAAAACTATTAATAGACTATAAAACCTTTAATTTTTTAAAAATAAGCACCTAAATAGCTCAATGGCTAACACGACTGCCTTCCATCACGAAGGCTCGGTCCTCGACTTCAAATTAAGACTCGAGGAGCTTAAAAAAAAAGCTTTTGTAAAGGCAGCACGGAAGCCTTCTCCCTCCTCCCACCACCCCCCAACTGCTAAACAAACGTGACAAAAGGAAAACAAAAATCAACTTGGCTTTAAAAGAAAAAAAAGAATGGCATCTATGTAAACATCAAAGAAAGGGTAGTCTTATTTAATTTTACCGAAAACATTTTTTTTTTTAAATTTTATGTCTTTATGTTTTCCATTGTTTCAAATTGTTGCTAGTGGTAGAGCATAGAGAGAACGGGATATACATTATAAAATAGCGAAAAATTTTTACATTTCTTTTCATTTTTGGTATACATTTCAGTGAATCTCAAATTGCCTTCCTCAAAAGTGTCTCGCCGAGATGCCTCATGTTTACCACTGATATAAATATATTAATTGAAAAAAAATAAAATCGGAGAATTTTCAGATCACAGACCTATATAATAGGCTATATTTAGGTGTGTGGTTCAGATCATCTCTTGCCTAATACCTATGCTCAAGTCTCAGAAAAAAAAAATTTAAACTTAAAAGTGCAAAAGAATAAAAAACTGTGCAGGAAAAAAAACAACGAAACAAATTAAAGGTGAGATATAAAACTGTTGACCATTTACCTGTCGTTGGTTAAAATGGTCGCGTTTTCAGGCAGAAGTGAATCTGGTACAATAGAATTCAAAGGTCTGGACAAAATGGCCTCCTGGTCACGTGGACGAAGAAGTAGAAAATATCTTGAGTATATTAAAATAAACACGTATCGTCTGCTCTGTGAACTTCCTGTTACAACTAGGCTAGTGCATTGATTCAGTACTAACGATTTGTCCCCCCAAAAAGTTAGCCTAGAACCAATTTTGTAATTAATAAAATAATGAACTTAAAGTTTTATGCCAAGGATTAGCAACCAAAAAAGAGGCTAATGGTAGATAAAGAATGCCTCTTCGAAGTGTCTATGTGTAGCTCCCAGCCATGGCCTAACCCATATAATTAAGAGTAATCTTTAGCGCAGTTTTAAAGCTTAACATATTCTAATTTTATTTTTGGTTTTATTGTTTATGCCAGACTCTGAGTGTACGGCATAAAGTGTCCGGTATAGTTTCAACAATTTATACAAAGTGTATATAGTACACGTTTACTTTTTTTTAGGTTGAAGCACTATAAAGTTGTAGAGAAACAATATCTCACACGTGTCAGTAGTTTCAAATACCTCTGAGCTATCGTCTCAGATGAGGGAACGAAACCTGAACTACTGGCCCGAATGGCACAGTCCACAGCAGCACTTTCAAAACTTAAAATATGCATAGCCTTCGACACCAAAATAAAGACTAATGCTCTCCATGTGGTCATGGACACATTCTTGTATGCTTACGCAGTGAGACAGGAAACTGCAGAGCTAGAGAGGAGGATCCTAGCAATGGAATTGAGATGCTACAGAAGGATCCAGGTATCGGGTTTCAAGACCGCATCACAAAAAAAAAAAAGAGGTTAGAGACAGGTTTACTACAGTGGTTGGACCCCACGCTAACTAATGTAAAAAAAACGCAAACTTAAACTCAATGGCCATATTACTAGGTCTACGAGGTTCGCAAAGACCTTCCTTCAGGGAACAGTACCAGGAATAAGAAGAGGCGAAGCGATGGGAAGACAACATAAAAGAATTGAAAGAGGTTCTCTCCAAGGCTAAAGACAGAGAGGAATGGAGAAAGATCATCGACAAATCTCGCATAGTGCCCCTACGGTCCAACAAACTTAGGCTAAGGGATATAACTGAAAGTGAAGGTGATCTCCAATGCGACACATCAAAGGTGCACTATCGTTATATATTTAAAGATTTCCCATCATTTTTATACATAGCCTCCATGTCCTCTCACATTTGTACATATCCGTGTATGGAAGCTGAGGTTTAATGAGTACTAATCAACAAGCAACTAAAATATAAAATAATTTAAATCCACATTTATAATATATTACTCAGGCTACCTAACAAGGCAAAGATTACCTGGCTATAGTTCACGTTTTCTCTGATTGCCAGAACAGCTCTTCCGGCGTCACTAGCAACAGCATGGCTGCTGCATTTGGCGTTGTATCCATGCGTAGAGTTTCTGCTGTTGGACATTGCATGGGAGTCGGAAACATTATCCGTGCGTAAGTGGCCTACGCCATGACTGAACCAGGCGATACATACAACAGCCACCACACACATTATCGCTCCAGCGGCAGCCACCACATGAAGAACATATCTCATTTTCTTAGTCTGTGAGTGTGGGACAAACAGGAAACATTTAAGTTTTACAAAGTTAATTTTAAAAACTTGATATAAAACTAGATATGTAAATGCGGTTTAAACACAGGGCAAGAATAACTAGTTGTAGCATATAAATGATTTAGAAATGGTCTAGAAATAGAAATTAAAGGGAAACAGATACGTATTAAATTATAAACTTGTCATTAGAGTTAAGTCTCTTAAAGGTTTAAGCCAATGGGAGTTTCCCACCACCGCATTATTAAAGCAATCTTTCTTCGCTAAAAGGTTCCAAGCAGGAGCGAATTCACTACTACCACACGCCTCCAGGCGCCATTATCCTATGACCCTCGGGCTCAAGACGAGGCTGAAAGCCGTACAACCCGAAAAGAACCGGCAGATAGGAAAGCAATAATTCTCTAGCAATTTTGTTATCTCTGGTGTACAGACTAGAGGAATTGTTCGTAAGCTATGCATTTCGATCGCTGTAAAAAGTAAATTTGATTAAAATTGATTTCAAAAATGGAAATCTAAACAATGAGTATAAATTTATTTTTCTACATTTTTATTCTGATACAACTATCCAATCTTTGCCTGAACTGTGTGCATCTGTCTTCTTGATCAGTGATAGGTCAGCATAAAAATAAACACAGACAATAGCAATAAAGGAAACTAGAAAAACTTACCATAATGTAACGTATATAAACATTGATAAAAGTAATCAGAAAATAACAATTAAAATACTCCTTAAACTTAAACACTTACCATAATGTAAAGTTGTAAATTAATCCACAAATAGAAACATTGAATAGAGTCATTAAGGTTATAACTTCACATGCCACACTTTATTGAATACATGTAGCACTTTATAGAAAAGGATTCTATTCAATGTAGAACTAGATAAACCCAGCTTTAATAAATACTAACAGAGTATCCTAACGAGTTGGTTTTTTTAAAATCTTGTTTTGCAAATTCAAAGTTGTACAAAAAATCTGGCACGCCAAAGTGTTCGACTCATAAATAATAGCCGAGGCATTAAAAGCTTTTCTGGCCTTGACGTCTGCTTTGGTTATCTTGCCCCGCCGAATATACGTTTGGAAGTTTTAATCGCCAGTCCGAAATGTGTGTGTGTGTGTGTGTTGGGGGGGGGGGAGATGAGTGCTGCATTGTAGATTGTGTCAGCAGTTGGAGAGTCACTCTGTACTGTAGATGGAGCTCACGCGCGCACGCACACAGACATTGGTAGTGTTTTATAAATAGACAATGCAACGAGGTGTAGAATCAATGCTCCATGAATATAAGTGAAAGAGGTAGGACGTGGGGGGGGGGGGGTAGGGGGTTAAGGAGGTCACAGTGGTATCACGTTTCCCGCGCAATGTTGCTCTGTCTCGCTTGCAGCTTTCGAACGAAGAATTAATGCATTATCTGTGCCTCATACACTTACTCTTAAAGCTTTTTTTTTTTTCTTTATCCGCATTGGACATAGGCGTCTCTGCAAGTCATCACAGTGCATAGGGTGGGTTCCAAACTCGTTGAATTGGATTTGGAAGTGTCAAATCTTTAAAGTACTCAGAAAAAAAAAACATGTTGAGGGGTATCATCTGTACCTTTTCTAAACTACTTGCGATGGTGTATTGTGGGATGAAGAAGATCTTAACGCCGTGTGCAATTCAAACAACAAAATGTAATGGCTTTAAATTCTGGCAACTCCAGCAGTTTATGTCTGGTCGTGTGATATGCGCGCCAGACTGAGTTCTCGATGGCCCCGTGTTTTAACCCTACCCCCCTTGCGTCCTGTGTGACCCAGCAAAAGTTTGGGGTCACGACGTGATATCATCCCTTCTGCCGGAAAACTGACTAAATTTTATAAGTCAGAGTTGTCAGCCCTTTGAAGCGGCAGAAGTAGCAATGTTTTATTCGTCATTATTTGAACACAAATTCAAATCTTGTTTTTATCAAAGTGGACACAATGTGCCAGTTAGAATTTCAGAATCAGCAAGTAATGATGGCGACTACACGAACGAAACGTTGGTTCATCGTATGAAATTCCAATATGAATACCAGAGTATAGAATTAAGCGGCTTTGCAAAAGTCATCTCAGCGATTCTATAGGTTTAAGCCAGGGCTACCTCTATATTTCCTGCGAGGGCGTAAAATAAAAAATAAAAAATTAGAACAATAGTCCTTTTTTTTTAGGTGTAATAATTTTTAATTGCCAAACTGTAAATTAATAAACAAAAAAATAGTCCTCTTTTTCGTATGTATCTAATTGTATATATTTCAATTAGTTAATAAAACAAATTTATATACAAATACGCAGTGCTTTTTTGTAAAAAAAAAAAAAAAGGTGCCGGTACTCAGTGATGGATTGCCTAACTTTTAGCTACTGAGAAATTAATAATAAACGTTTAACTACAAGAAATCATTTTTCCCCCACATTGAAAAAGGTGCCGGTACGCCGTACCGGTGCGTACCGTCACAAAAAAAGCCCTGCAAATACGAAACAACATATATACCTAAAACTGAATGATGTGAATGATTCTAAGTCATTTGTTTACCTATCCTCCTGGCATCAAGCACAAGTTTTGTGGGGTGGGGGGGGGGGTTCCTGAAAAACTCATGTGTAGGATTTCTTTACATTCTTTAAGCCATGATATAACGTAACAAATGAGAAGAAAAGAAGAGAAAGCGATGTGGAGAGCGGTGGAGATGCGCTAAGGAGATCTCACGACAGAAGTAAAAAAAAAAATAAAAGGAGGAAGATTGGAGATTGCTTTGGAGTGTGTGTGTGTGTTTTTCTATGGAGACGGTGGGAAGATGTTAGCGATTGGTTGTGAATGATGCAACTTAGGGGGCATTGTCGTCTTAGTCTTAGCTAGGGAGACGACCCCAGAACGTGAGGCTGAAAGGTTGTGTTATTGTAGTGAGTTAGATTTTGTTAAAAAAATATTTTTACTATATTTATTTCATTTATCACAAACTGATTTTGTCTATAAAATTATAAACGTTATATTTAGTTTTGTTCACAAAAGAAAGTTATTTAAGTTTTTGAAGTTTAATTGGTTAAGCTACATTACGCCTACAGCGGTTTAGTTGTCTACCAGCAGTTTGGTGCTGAAATTCAATGACCTGTAACAACAGAGATATTCTGAAATAAATTAATTAAAAAATGTCAATAACGCTATTTTGAAAGATCACTGTTGCCAACTAAAAGACACAAATTACTTTGTGATACAGATAAGGTTAGAAATTTGATTTCATAATGCAAAGAAATGCTCAAAAGTAAGCCCTTAAAAATACGCCGATTATCAACAAGTCATATAACCGGACACAAAAAAAGCTTGCTATTTAGAGTTATACGCCATAGATTAAATTCTCCAATAAAGTTTTTTTTTTATTCTTAAGGTGTGACGTCGTGCTTCTTGTTCATTTACTCTTGTTACAAAAGTCTCCCTTTCAGACCTTGATATCTATTGGGCAGATGATGTTTCTGTAGCCAACGGTTACCGAGGGAGTTATGTGGCCAGCAAAACGACCAACCGAATTTACATTTCCCCAACTAATGTCAGGTATCCATTAGAGCTGGGTGGACTCAGAGGCTCCCTAAAGATCCCCAAAGTAAGAACCCCAGTCTTCACCAGGATTCGAACCCGGGACCTACGGTTCGGAAGACAAGCGCATTACCACTCAGCCACCGCGCCTCCTGCTACAAAATAATAAGAGAATTCTGCTTCGCACAAGGTTTTGTGTGTGTGTTTCTGTGAGTCTATTGCTGCACGTTGTAACTCTACGGTTTAAATATAAAACCCATTTATATATTTTTGTATATACCCAGATCTATATACCTCATATTCTATATGGTTCCAAATCAATATTTCCTTTTGTATTCTTGATATGCAACAGCTGGCCAGGATAAAACAAGGAAGGAGGCATATTAAATAATAAAAAAACTTTTTTTTAAAATAAAGCTTATCAAAGGGGAAGAACTCCGCACCTATAACTATGTATCTCAATGATGTAGAAGTTATTTTTTTTTATTTGATATCAAACAAAATAATTAATTACCAATAATAAATGGACCAGTTTTTTTTTTTTAAAACTGATTCATGCTTTGTTAGGTACAATAAATTAAAATTCCAAATTGATCCGAAAATGGGTGTCGGAGAAATAATGTGAACAAATATATAAGGGTGCCAAACCCTACATATTTAGCCATATCTGTGAATTGTCATAGTTTCAACTTGATCTTATAATGGGTGTGGGAGTCATCATCATCATCTTTCCTTTGAGTTCCTCGTGAAACATAGGGCCTCAGCAAAAAAAACGCCACTCTCCACGGTCTTTTGCTAGTTTTTTGATGGTTTCCCAGCTCTTTCCGGTCCTCTCGGCTTCCTCTAGTATACTGCTTCGCCATGTTCTTGCAAAGACCTTCATTCACGGAACAGCACCAGTAAAAGGAGAGGCAGACAGAGAAAGCGATGGGAAGACAACATAAAGGAATGGAAGGGCTGGCCGTTGAAAGAGGCTTTAACTAAGGCAAAGGATAGGAATGGAGAAAGACGGTCGACTAAACTTGCATGGTGCCCCAACGGTCCAACAGACTAAGGGATAGGTAAAGGTAAAGATAAAAGGATCAGATAAAGTTGAAATATTATCTTGAACAAGTAAACCATACAGCATACAATTTACATCATACAACTTACAACTTACAAAATTTACAACTTACAAAACTTACAACTTACAACGTACTTTGAAATACAAGCTTTTATGTCACTCGTCTGTCATTTCTTGCTTGCACTCCGTTAACCTTAACGTCCACGCCCCTGTTTGTGACCTCAAAGGATTTGTTTGTTTAGTTTGACACGTTTCGGATGTTCCTTCAAATCTGAACATTATTTCACCTTAGCCAAAAACTCTTGAAGTACGACGGGAGATGGCGACGGGCAGGCTTCGAGCCTGAGACATTCGGGACGACAGCTCAGAGCGCATACAACAGGACCAGGCAGACCTCCACTGTTACATCAGGATCTCATCCTCTGAGACTAACAAATTATCTTTTATAATTTTACTCCTGTATGACCAATTTTGAAAAGGAAAGCGCTCACAAGGTGGGCAAAGAAAACGCTTTAGGGACACCCTCAAAGCTTCTCTGAAAACCTTCAGCATTGACCAAGCCACCTGGGAGACAGAAGCATACGACAGAGCATCATGGCGTCGCGCTGTGAAAACTGGCGCACAAATTGCAGAGGACAAGAGAACAGCGCTGGCAGAAGAAAAGCGTCAGAGAAAAAAAAAGCAAGGCCAACGACACTAGCTCCAGCTGAAATAGCCTGCCCAGCATGCAGCCAAACATTCCGGGCTCACATAGGTCTCACCAGCCACATGAGAAAGCACAAAGCCACAGTGTAAAGCCTTCAGCCCCGCTGGATGACAAAAATTGAACATCATCAAACCATGATGGACGAACTATATACATATAAAACAAGCAAACACACACTTCATTAAGATACTGACGCTTATACTAGCCTTATACTAGTCTTATACTGACGCTTATAATAGCCTTATACTAGCCTTATACTGACGCTTATACTAGCTTTATACTAGCCTTATACTGACGCTTATACTAGCTTTATACTAGCCTTATACTGACGCTTATACTAGCCTTATACTGACGCTTATACTAGCCTTATACTACTGACTTGTAGCAACCAGTTTAGTCATGGCATTGAAGTATTGCTCAATATTAATATTACCACAGGAAAGGGATAAACCGAAGCGTCATTAATAGATTTTATATCCATGCTTATCACCCTTTTTGTAACATTGAATGTTACCGGTTTGATTTCGTCAGGTGTCGAACTCTTTGACTGCTATTGACACAACTGATTAACACTATCATAGCCACATCCTTATATTGTAGGCTTAAGTTTAATTAAAAAGTCTGAAGAAAAAAAAAAGTTTAAAAAAAAAGTTGTAATATATATAAATATTTAAAAAATGATATTTTATTTGAATTTTTCTACAAGGCAGGACACTGACTACATAGCTCCTCCTTCGTGATGAGCATAATCTCATTTCCGGTGAACTTCAAGATGAAGTCCTACTTTCGCTTTGAAAATCAGGCCTGACATAAGACATGGGAAGGTTGGGTCTGATGCAGAGTTGCCCGCTTTGATTCTCAGATTGTGATCTGTGTTCTTTGCTGAAGTCTGATGCTTTGTATCTCAAAATACCGACATTAACAGTTTCACGCCAGGAGGAGTGATCAAGGGCTACCGTTTCCTAATCGTAGATGTGGAGTTCTTATTTTTTTAGATTATATTTTGAAAAATGTATCTATCTATCTATCTATCTATCTATCTATCTATCTATCTATCTATCTATCTATCTATCTATCTATCTATCTATCCATCCGTCTGTCTGTCTATCTATCTATCTATCTATCTATCTATCTATCTATCTATCTATCTATCTATCTATCTATCTATCTATCTATCTATCTATCTATCTGTCTGTCTGTCTGTCTGTCTGTCTGGCAGGCGCTAACTATCTATCTATCTATCTATCTATCTATCTATCTATCTGTCTGTCTGTCTGTCTGTCTGTCTGGCAGGCGCTATCTATCTATCTATTTATCTATCTATCTATCTATCTGTCTGTCTGTCTGTCTGTCTGTCTGTCTGTCTGCCTGCCTGCCTGCCTATCTATCTATCTATCTATCTATCTATCTATCTATCTATCTATCTATCTATCTATCTATCTATCTATCTATCTATCTATCAGTTTCACTTTTTAAAATAAATATAAACTTCGAGAATGCCGGTATTTCTGCTAGTATTTATATTACACACTGGTCATGGTCCTTCAGTAGTAATCAGTCAGACTACATTGTTTACTTTACAGTAGGACAGGAAGTGGTTTGGTGTAGATGTTTAGAGAACAATTACTTACAGACATCTACTTCAGCACTTTGATAAACCTCGAGACTGGGGTCGAGGGGGCAGTGGTGCTCACTTAGTTCTTGTCTTGTTAACGTAGATCTGCTAGAGTGAGAGAGTGACTTGTGTACACTGGAGACCAGAGCGCCCTGTTTAGGAACCACAAGCTCTCTTTCAATCTCTCTCTCTCTTTCTCTCTCTCTCTCTCTCTAAGTAGGCGTGTTCAGTTAAAAGAGGGTCAGTGTGTTCTATAAAAGTAAGAGAGAGAGAGAGAGAGAGAGAAAGAAAGAGAGAGAGAAAGAGAGAGAGAGAGAAAGACGATAAAATAGATATTAGAAGAGAGAGAGAAAGAGAGAGAGAGAGAGAGAGAGAGAAAGGCGATAAAGTAGATATTAGAAGAGAGAGAGAGAGAAAGGCGATAAAATAGATATTAGAAGAGAGAGAGAGATAGAGGAAAGAGAGACAAAAGAGAAAATTGTATATATATATATATATATATATATATATATATATATATATATATATATATATATATATATATATATATATATTATAGATAAATAGATAGAGAGAGAGTGACAAAATAAAAACTGGAGAGAGAGAGAGAAATCGAAAATTAAAGAGAGAGAAAGAAAAAGAGAGAGGTCAAAATGCAAATTTGAGAGAGAGAGAACAGCGAACATTGCAGAAAGAGAAAAAGAGATTTTTAAAGAGAGAAAGAGAAAAATGAAGAGAAAGAGACAGACAGACAAGGAGACAAGGGGAGAAAGAAGTGGAGAGACATTGAGAATAAAGCAGCTGTAAAGAAAGAGGGAAACATTGAGAAAGAGAGAGAGACAGACATACAGACAGACAGACAGAGAGACAAAGAAACAAAGAAAAGAAAATAATGGGGGAGAGAGAGACAGATAGACAGAGAAACAAAGAGAATAAAATAATTGGAGAGAGAGAGAGAGAGAGAGAGGAGGACGAATTAATTATTATATTACAGCGCCATCTATATGCCTACTGAATGCATATGTTCGTGTTTAAAGAAAGGTAATAATATTGGGGGTCTAGGAGATCTATGTGATAAAAAAAGTTTTTAAAGACGCCAATTTGCCTCTGGCAGAAGTTTTTGTTTCAACAGTGTTTTGACGTCTGCTGAAAGATTTCTAGAAATTTGCTGATGGCGGCTAGTATCAGTGACGGACAAAAATAGAACAAAGGGAGATAACAAAGAACAAAGAAAGTAGGAGTTGTTTGTCCATGGCATCTTCTATAACCTGTTGGCTTACAAAACAAAACAAGAGGTGGGGAAGTGGCTAATGTATCTACGTGTCAATGCGTGTTTTAATGTTAGCAGGACTACCTGGGGCAGGTTAAAACTTTTAGACTAAGATATGCAGACTTGAACATCAATATCAATTTAAAAATGTTTTAAAATAAAATAATAATAATAAAAAAGTTCCCTTTTCAGACCTTATAGGGTAGATGATGTAAAGGCATAACAGTAAAAGTCATCTGTTTTTGTGGCCCACGGTTAACGAAGGTGTCATGTGGCCAGCACAACGACCAACCGCCTTTACATTACCCCAACTAATGTCAGGTACCCATTAGAGCTGGAAGGATACAGAGGCCCCCCGAGGATCCCGAAATTAAAAATCCCAAGTGCCCTACCGCTCAGCCACCGCTCCTAAAAGCACAGACGATACAATCAAAGTAAACTGTATTGAATTCCTGTATTAAATATATGGGCACGCGTAGGACGCAATCATTATCTCTTTTGAAGGAACCTCTGTTATTTATAAGATAAGACTGATACACTACCTTTGTCTTGGTTAGAGTCTATTTTAAGAGTCTATTTTAAGTAACAAGATTATATTTCAACTAAGGATAACTCCAGTGATTTTATGGTTCTTTCCCATATTTAAAACACCGAGATTAAAACCAAAACAAAACACAAACATTAACACGAGGTCACGTGGTATGCGCTTCGTATTATTGTCACGATGGTGCCGAGTTTGAACCCTGGCATCCACTTCCGCCCAGCAAGAATCTTGGGATAGGAAGAAATAATCTTTCTTCTTGAAGTAATGGACCTCATTCACCAATCGTAAACAAACACATTTAGCCACGTGGCGCTTTATCTCTTCTATATAATTTGCGATCTAATGTTTCATTCATGATGGTTGTCACGTGACAGTTTTTTCCATTGTTTTATCAATAAGATCACATGACTAAATGTTTGTTTACGATTGGTGAATGAGGTCGATTCCCGAAACCTGTATAACAAACAGACTCCTAGATCTAGTCCAGATCCGAGCATATTTAACAACAGAGACAGAGGAAATAAAATAATAGAAAGAGAAAAAAAAAGATTGAGAGAGAGAGAGAGAGAGAGAGAGATGTGTTTCGTGTGTGAATGTTGTTCGTATTTGCATCTACATTGTTATTGTACAGTAGTTACGCTGAGATGGTCAACTGAAGTCCAACTGAATGTCCAATTGATTGGACCAATAACAATTATCTCTTACCAATATAGTGAACTCGTTACATCCTAGACGAACTTCCAAACCGATCTGTCAGAAAACCCCCAGCACCCAGTTGGCCACTATATTATCTCAATTCAAACACTTAACAGCTCGTGGAAAAACGTAAGCCAGTAATAGTCCACTTCAACAAGGTCAAGGACTCACCTTGACCCCCGGTATCTAATTAAACAATCCAGTTCTATAATAGCTCTAACCTCAGCTGTTAATATTTCCCTTCGTCTCCCCCCCCCCCTCTCTTCGTTCTACAAGCTTCGAACGGAAAAGGACAACGGGAGGTGGGGGGTGGCGGGGTCTGAAGTCTGGACAAGAATGACGACACTCCATACCAGACGACAGGCAGCCATCCAAATGCTAATTCAGAAATTAAGAAATTGTACAACAAATGGTTAGCATTTTTTAAGCACTAAAATCAAAATTTCTCAGCTATTTCCCTTGTAGCATTAAGTAATGATTATTATTTAGTGGTCGTTAAAAAAAGTAAAGTACCCCTTACAGACCATGTGGTCTATAAGGCAAATGTTGTAAAGGTCATCTTTTTCTATGAAACACGGTTGACGAGGGTGTCATGTGGCCAACACAACGACCGACCGACTTTACTTTCCCCAACTAAAGTCAGGCACCCATTAAAGTTTCTTAAAATCTCAGTCATCACCGAGATTCGAATCGGGGATCTCTCAGTTCGGGAACCAAGCACTTTACCACTTGTGAATTAGTCGTGAAAATCTGCTATTCAAATTCCTATATCATTTGGTGGAAAAAAAACGCGATAGTCCTTACAAAACCAATGTTGTATCTAGACCTAGATCTAGTTTTCTGGCCAAATTTAAATTTGTTCAATTTTTACTTGAAAAATGATAACAGTCAAACTCGTGTGACCAACGAGTGTATACATCGACTGTTAAATTTATAGAAAAATCTTTAGAGATGTTTTTTGTAGATCAGCGTCTAGGTTCCACCCTCCAGCTTTCACCCACCCTCCAGCTTTCACCCACCCTCCACCTTTCACCCACTCTCCATGAAATTCTGCCTTGTATAAACAATAGTCAGAGCGTATCAGGATTTATGATGCTAACAATGGGCCTAAGAGTGAAATAGACTCTCCATTGACTCAGTGAGAGGTACTTGTCTAATCGAGTAGAAGAGTTGTCAATTAGAAGAATTAGCAATTAGAAGAATTAGCAATTAGAAGAATTCGTCCTGCATATGTAGCAAAGAGTTCTGTATTGTACGTTTCCTAGAATGTTGAACTACTGTAAAATGTCACTTTGAGAGATAGGATTCTTCCCTAGTGCCATAAGAGCATGGAATGAGCTAGCCAGGAAAACCAGTGACTTGGCAGAATTTAAGTCATTGGTTAACATGCATGACTGAATGCTTGACGCGTAGGACGTAATCATCTTCTTTTTTGAATTTTTGTTTTCTGTATTATATAAGATAAGAAAATAAGGATAGATGTGCTTAATATATAGTAGTGTAATAGGTCTTACAGTTGTAAATAGCTGAGTTTGACAAATTACCCAGAAGATGTTATATGCAACGGACCAGGGCCGGCCCTAACAATTGCGGGGCCCTATGCCAAACGGATTGCGTGGGGCCCACTCTGGGTAGGGATAAGCATAACGTGAAAATTAAGATTTTGAATTAGAAAATACATTCGTCTTTGCAATCAATTTGTAATAAATGCAAGCTGACAAAGCTGTTTTTTTTTTAAACGCTCGTAGGATTGGCAACCCAAAATGACAATTGTGTCAATTTTTTCAAGAGATTTTTATGAGTTTTCAAGAGATTTTTATGAGTTTTCAAGACATTTTTATGAGTTTCAGGAGATTTTTATGAGTTTCATGAGATTTTTATGAGTTTTCAGGAGATTTTTATGAGTTTTCAAGAGATTTTTATGAGTTTTCAGGATAATTTTTTTGAGTTTTCAGGAGATTTTTATGAGTTTTCAGGAGATTTTTATGAGTTTTCAGGATATTTTTATGAGTTTTCAGGAGATTTTGATAAATTCAGGAGAGTTCAAGGAGGCCCTGTAAAATCAAGAGGCCGCGGAGAACTTGTTATTTTATATAAGTTATAATGGTTTAATTTCATAATTTACACCTAGAATTAGCGCCGGGCCTATGAAAGTGCAGGGTCCACGGCGACCGCATAGGTTGCAGAGGCCTAAGTCCGGCCCTGTAACAGACGAACACTATCACAGTCCTTACTGTTCAATAACATATACAATGTGTAGGACGACATTCTTATACTAACTGAATACAATGAACATCCGCAAGCCAAAGTTCACTATCCGTGACGTTACCAAATGTCGCGTTCAAAGTCCGTCAGTTACGGTGCGTCGCTACTTTGAACTAAATAACAGTCGTTGCCTTGTGACTTATTGGCTTTTGAAATTTTCATAGCATGAATAGTACTTGACTTTGAGTTCCCAGTGGAGCATAGTGCCGCAACAGAACTTTGCCATCGGACTATGGTCCGTGTTTATCCTGCCTTCTTTGCTTCTGGGGCTATCTCATTTTGCTTTGGTCTCCCCCCCCCCCCTCCAAAAAAAAATGCAGAGTAATCCTAATTTAAAAAGTTTACTTTGTTGTTTTTTTTCGCCCTTCTTTGTAAGACAGTCCTCTTTTTGTCCTCCTTTGTAAGACTGTCCTCTTTTTGTCCTCCTTTGTAAGACTGTCCTCTTTTTGTCCTCCTTTGTAATACTGTCTTCTTTTTGTCCTCCTTTGTAAGACTGTCCTCTTTTTGTCCTAATTTGTAAAACTATCCTTTTTTTTGTCCTTTGTAAGACTGTCCTCTTTTGTCCTCCTTTGTAAGACTGTCCTCTTTTTGTCCTTGTGACCTAGAATTCGGACAGGTCATAAGACCAGTGACCTTTACTGTACTGGCAAGTTAGTCCAGTGGTACTTTGTGGTCCCAATTATATTATCTAGGCTAATAACTAAATGTACAAAACTACTGAGACAGACAAGTCATAAGTCTGAGATTTCAGTTGCAACAAAAAAAAATGGAGTTTATTTACAAACAAAAGAAAAAGATCATGAAAAATAAAAATGGCAATAAAGGCTCACCAAAAGAAAATGACATAATGAAACTAAGCAAAGTAGCAAGACAGCTTCAGGTCAATATAATGCAAGGACCACCATCATAGAGGCACAATAATGTCTTATGCCGAAAATCCAAAAAGATGGTTTACAATAATATCATTCATGAGACACACTACTGTCTAGTATCTAAACAAAAGAGGTCTTTCAAAAAAACATACAGGAGAGGATAAGAGACTAAGTAGACCTATACCATTTACATAAACCAACTTAGTACTAACAAATAAATAAAGTCTACTTAGCTCATTATCAAAATACTCTTCCCACAACAGTGGCACACTCCTCTTGAGTAACACAGCAATAGTACAACAACACAAGTATTAGTTAAACATTTTAGAGATTTAGTTCAAACTACACTGGTCAGTTGAAAGACTCAAGAGAGACTGGCAATTGTAAACAGTTAACAGGGACTTAAATCAAGTAATATAGGGGACTAACTCTAATAAAAAAAAATAAAGGTAGCCGCCCTTATTGTCACTCTTGTCTGGATGGCTGCCTGGTCGTGCGGTTTGCTCGCTGGACTATCGTTCGGACTTATCGATGGTCCGGGGTTCAAACCCTGCCCTCTCCCATCCCCCGTCTTCCTGCGGGCGGTTTGGACTAGAAAGTAATTATCTTCAACTCTGAAGGAACATCCGAAATAAGTAAAACAAACAACAACATTGTCACAGTCCTCCTTTGTAAGACTGTCCTCTTTTTGTCCTCGTGTGTAAGGCTTTGTTTTCCTTTTGTCCTCTTTCGTCTTTTTAGTCCTCCTTTATAAAACTTTCCACATTTTTGTCTTCCTTTGTAAGGCTTTGTCCTCTTTTTTGTCCTCTTTTTTCTACTCCTCAGCGCGTGCTGTGTCTGGTAACCTCACGAAGTAGCCGCATTGTACATTTAATTACCACCACGAAAACACTACTACTTTTTCTTCATTATTTTAATTATACGCTGCACTAAGTGTAACGCGCGCGGGAGCACGCGCGCGTAGGCACACAGAAAAACACACACCAACACTGAATTATTAACATGGGTCATTTCTGTTAATGGCATGCACAGACGTCTGCGAACTTAAGTGACGGGTGTGTAATTAATGAAACATTTTGATGAGGTGCAGTCTGGCGAAGTCTAGCCGTTGCTAGAAGGGCTGTATTATATTACTAGTTTGGTATGAAAAACATAAATTGGCGAAATTTTGTGTGTGCCTTTTTTTAGAAGGCCTATACTAATCACTTGGTAAACATTGGTATTGGTAAACATTGGTATTGGTAAACATTGGTATTGGTAAACATTGGTATTGGTAAACATTGGTATTGGTAAACATTGGTATTGGTAAACATTGGTATTGGTAAACATTGGTATTGGTAAACATTGGTATTGGTAAACATTGGTATTGGTAAACATTGGTATTGGTAAACATAACTCAATTCGATTTAAACCTGGGATTTAGAATGGATTTAGAACAGTGCATCCTAGGGTAGACTGTCTAAAAATGTTTGGTATAGACGAGGCGTTACCATAAGTATAAATACTAGGAGTCTATCGAGATGTCACCCTCACTACATTGCTCTATGCTTCAGAAACGAGGACAGTATATTGAATACATGCACAAAAAACAACAACAACAGCAACAACAACAGCAACAACAACTGCAAAACAGCAACAACAGCAGCAACAACAACAGCAACAACAACGGCAAAACAGCAACAACAACAACAACAACAGCAGCAACAATAACAACAGCAGCAACAACAACAGCAACAACAACGGCAAAACAGCAACAACAACAACAACAGCAGCAACAATAACAACAACAGCAAAAAACAACAACAACAACAGCAACAACAACAACAACAACAGCAGCAACAACAACAGCAACAACTGTAAAACAGCAACAACAACAACAGCAACAACAACAGCAACAACAACAGCAACAACAACAACAACTGCAAAACAGCAACAACAGCAACAACAACAGCAACAACAACAACAACAACAGCAAAACAGCAGCAACAACAACAACAACAGCAGCAACAACAACAGCAACAGCAGCAACAACAGCAACAACAACAACAACAACAAATCCCCTGAACTTCTTCCACATAACATGTCTCAGAAAAATTTTGAATGCTAAATGGCAAAAAAAAAAAAAGATGATACTGAAGTCCTCGAAGAGCGGGCCAGCATCCACACAATCCTGATGCAGTCTCAGCTGCAATGGGCAGGCCACATCTACTGAATAGAAGACTCCCGCATCCCTAAACGACTCCTTAGCACTCGCAAGGTGGACAAAGAAAACGCTTCAGGCAAACCCTCAAAGCTTCTATGAAAGTCTTCCACCTTCAGCATTGACTCTACCACCCGAGAGACAGAAGCAAATGATAAAGCAGTGATGCCCAAAATAACAGACAGCGAGCCAGATCAGGCCCGTAACGACCTTCCATCCGACCCGTCGAAACGTCGGTACAAAGTGTAGAAAATCACCCGCTCCCTTTAAAAAATATAAAGGTTGAAAAATGTATCTTTACTACGTTAGGGCCCTCACTTTTCCTCTTATAGATTGGTACCACGAGCTTTAACATGTGTGCCTTTATGAAAAGAATATTAAGAATCTGCCAGAATCATTGAACGGATCTTTTTTTTTTATGGAACATGGAAATAAGCCAACAGATATTTTTTTTTATAAAGAAAGTCTGGCTGTTTCAATAAGCAACATGTAGCAACAGCATACACAACCAAATATGACGTGGGGGATCCATGGAAATATTGACCACAAAGAGACAAGAACATGGAGAGGCTAACAACTAAGTTGCTCACTATGTAAAAAAAAGTAAAGTTCCCTTCAGACCTTGTGGTCTATAGGGCAGATGATGTAAAGGTCATCTGTTTCTGTGGCCTACGGTTAATCAGGGTGTCATGTGGGCAGCACAACGACCAACCGCCTTTACTTTTCCCTAACTAATGTCAGGTATCCATTAGAGCTGGGTGGACTCAGAGGCGCCCGAAGATCACGAAATTAAAAATCCCAATTTTCACCAGGATTCGAACATTTTTTGGTCATGCGGCCCGACACGTGAAAGTCCTCATACATCCCACATGTGCTTACATCTAGATACGTGAAAGTCCTCAGACATCCCACATGTGCTTACATCTAGACACATAAAGGGCCTCATACATCCCACATGTGCTTACATCTAGACACATAAAGGGCCTCATACATCCCACATGTGCTTACATCTAGACGTATAAAGGTCATCATACATCCCACATGTGCTTAAATCTAGATACGTAAAAGTCCTCAGACATCCCACATGTGCTAACATTTGACACGAAACGAAATGATTGAACTTAGGATTTTATTCTTAAACATATCATCTAATATAACCTTATTGTAGAATCTATTATGGTAAACAATTAGTAAGTAAGTATTTCCAATAAGAGCTTGTTATTCTCCTAAAATACTATATTAAGAAGGATATCAGTATATATAATATACATTAACTCTTTCTCTCCGTAATTATTTACCACATTCTGGTGGAATCAACGCTGATATCGTCAGTTAGTAGAGAAAGAGTTAACACGGACATGACTGTTTGCATCAATAATAGTTATCATTCTTACATTTACTAAAAAGATGATTCTCTGGGTTTTCATTTTCTATTGTACACATTTGACATGTATACTTCGACTCTATTGAATAGGGAAGTTTCCTTTTTTAATGGGGTCATCCCGAAGAGAAGTCTGTGGGCCGCCTCCCGTGATTTGGGTGTCATATGTTTGTTGTGTAAATTCGTGAATGCGTCTGTTAGGTTTGTTGTTTTAACCCGTAACTCTCTGCCCCACTGAACTCTTTCTCTCCTAACTGACGATACCAGCGTTGATTCCACCAGAATGTGGTAAATAATTACGGAGAGAAAGAGTTAAGTCTGGCTTCTATATTTTCTTTCAATTTACCCCTGAGTGTAGTGTATGTGTTTTTTTTTTTTGAGTCGTGATGTATTAAATTTTCGTTGCTGGTTAGGTGTCTTGAGAGTGATCTGTAGAATGTGTGTGTGTGTTTACCGAAATGACGAGGTGTGTTGTCTAGGATGTCAGCAATTTGTTCAACCAAATGCCAATGTAATATAATACTTGGATAAAGCTGTAGGGAGACCAAACTATTTTTTCTACAATTTTACAATTAAAGTTAACATTATTATAATTTTTTTTTTTTTTTTTTTTTTTTTTTAAAAAGGAAACCTCAGAATTTGCGCTATTCAGTTTTAGCTTTATCATCATAGGAATCCTTGGGCCTCTTTTCTTTGCCTCTTTTTTGGGCCATCTTGCCTCTTTTGTGGGCTTTTTTTTTTTTTTCTTTTTTAATATGTTTTTATTTGATAATGGTTAGCATGTCACCGTGGGGTCCAATCAGGGGCGGACTGGGTGTCAAAACCGGATCGGGCATTTCTATACAATCCGGCTCACTAACTTTATGCCACATGACGGACGTACTGTCATACCTGTCCTCAAAGGTATTGTGTAAGGCTTATTCATGTATCGAAAGTAATTTCGTATATTTGTAAATTTAAGCTCCGTAAGACAAATTCAATACTAAAAAATAGTGAAAAATTCGGAAGAATTTATAAAAACATTTTTTGAACTATAATTGGTATTAAAAGGGCGATAATAAATTGGTAAATATAAAATACTGTACGGAAATTCAAAAGTATTTTTGAAAAGTTGAACCCGAGAGACAATACGGTACACAGTGTTTTAGTAAGATAGTAAGAAAACTGATTGAAGGGAAGGTTGGGGTGGGGGGTGGTGGAACATGTGGGGGGGAAAAGGTTTTTAAAAAGGCAGAACCAGCACTGTCAGGGCAATGCGGGCTAGTTTTGTCCTTTTTTTCATTCTTCGTAACAGGGGGACTCATGTTTTTGCTGAAATATATTTGAACATGACTAGTTTTACTTTTAAAACTCAAATTGTTAACCTGTAAGCCCACAGCGCACAAAAGTTCTTCGTTATTCCATTGAGCATTTGCCTTTGTGTGCATGCGGTTTTCAACAAATGGATCAGTTTTAGAAATTGTTCATCCTGTGAAGCTACCTTCGATTAAAGATCCGGTGATTCTCAAAGAGTGGCGAGTTACAATTAAGAATGATAACAGACTACTTGTGATATTGTGTTTTCCTTAAAGGAGTGTATTCTCAGTTGCGAAGATATGGGATCCTTTGTTTTCCCATGCAACGGAATCTCTACATAAAACAGAAGAGGATTTATTTCTTGGCAGTAACATTCACCTTCACCTATCCCTTAGTGACCCAGCGGTTCTCAACCTTTTAAGCTCTGCGACCCCATTTTTTAATTCCCCACTCTGCCGCGACCCCCCCCCCCCCCCCCCACACACACATACAGCATAAGAAGAGTAGACAATAACAATCCATATTTTCAATGGTCTTAGGCGACCCCTGGCAAATGGTCAATCGACTCCCAAAGGGGTCGCGACCCACAGGTTGAGAACCCCTGCCTGAGTCTGTTGAATCGTTGGGACGCCACACAAGATCTGTCAACCGACTTTCCCCACTCCTCTCTTGTCTTTTGCCTTGGATAGAACCTCTTTCAATGACAGGCCCGTACATTTTTTAATTTTTTTTCCCATCGCTTGCCTACCTCTTATTTTTCTTTTCCTGGTACTGTTCCCTGAAGGAAGGTCTCTGTGAGCCCTGAGCACCTTGTCATATGGCCATAGAGTTTAAGTTTTAAGTTTTTTGACAGTGCTTAGCATGTCATCGTGGGGTCCAATCAGGGGCGGACTGGGTCTCAAAACCGGCCCGGGCACTTCTATACAATCCGGCCCACTAATTGTATGCCACATTATGGGCGTCCAATCATGCCTGTCCTCAAAAGTATTGTGTAAAGTTTAATCATGTATCCAAAGTAGTTAGTATATGGATAGTCTATTCGATGATTTTGAAACCATCTGATAAATTTTATTACTAAATGAATAATGTATAACACTTGAAACGGGGAATCTCTTATTGTGAAAAACTCTTGCTACCTTATACACTGGCCTTTACATTCAAGGCATCCATGAACGAACATATTGTTTATGAATCACTTTCACTGCTCGCCATTTTCTAAGGCATATAAACTTCAATTTATAAATTGAAATCTTCATCCTCTTTTATTTAACTTCCCATCGTACAAGGTCATGGGGGCGCGGTGGCCGAGTGGCTAAGCGCTTCCGAGCCTGGGGTCCTGGGTTCGAATCTCGGTGAAGACTAGGATTTTGAATCTCGGGATTTTTAAGAGCTGGGTCCACCCAACTTTAATAGGTACCCGACTTTAGTTGAGAAAGTAAAGGCTGTGGGTCGTTGGACTGGCCACACGACACCCTGCTTTTAACCATTGGCAAAGAAACAGATGACCTTAACAAAATCTGCTCTTTAGATCGCAAGTTCTGAAAGAGAACTTTTCTTGACTCACATATAATGCTTTCTCAATAACTTGGAAACCTAGTTTTGACTGCATCTTAAAGCTGGCTACACACATACACAACAGAACATATCCACTTGTTTCTAATATCTTTACGTTCAGTAAAACAAATGCTGTCAAGATAATCCCATATTTAGCAAAGCCTCTTTGTATTATTATTATTATAGCTTTTATATAGCGATACTTCCATGCTTATAGCATGCTCAGAGCGCTTTGGTCCAATCTCATTTGTGGACCAGTGGGAAGGAGGGGGTATCTAGGAGTTGGTTTTCCGTGCTGCCTTTAGGCAGCTCAAAAAACAGAACTCTGCCCGAGTCGGGTGTCGAACCTCGAGATCCTTCTAGGGGGCCAAGACAAGCCAAGTTCAAGGGCACTTAGCCTCTCGACCACCCTTCATTTCGACTTCAGGCAATAACTTTGTCGTTTTGGCATTAGTGTTACTTATGGCGTTGAGCCTGTTCATTTGTAAATGCTGTCATCATAAGGTTGGTGAATCTCTAGTGCCTGAGAGAAAACATTCATAAAGTTTACTACATTGTTTTGCACAGGATTTCAGCACTAGTTATTATTACGTATTTTCCTGTTCCTTCTTTTTAGCTTCTTTTGCATTTTGATTCCAATCAACGCATTTCTACATTGTTGAAAATAAAAATTGTGATTTGTGAGGACTTCGTAGCGAAGCCAACTCGAGATCATGCGACAACTCCATCAGACAAATAAGAATTCGTATGTGACTGGACATGTCACATATAGCACTTGGATCGTAAGTGTTGGTCCCTTTATAGATTCATTAGAATATATTCACACTAACGTCGATCTCTATAAGAAATAAATGCCTTAAGCGTACAGTTTAGTGACATCTACTAGAAGCACTATATACGACTAAAGTATATAGACGACAATGCTTTAGATTCGTAATAGTGTGTAAGATATTTTTTTTTAATCATGACACTCAAAGTGTTATCTTTAAAGAGAATAATATAAATCTTTAAAAAAAAAAAATTTACTGGCATTCATATGGCCTTACCGGCCCAATGGGGTACCGGCCCGCCGGGCATTTGCCCGAACGCCCCTGGGTCCAATTACTTTATTAATCCTATTTCTAATCTCTTCATTTTCATTCGTGATGTAATACCTAAGATAGGGCCGGCCTTAGGCATAAGTAAACTAGGGAGCTGCCTAGAGCCCCCGATTGGTGGGGGCCTCGCACAGAGCTAATTCCAATTTTTAGAGAAATAGCGAAACGTGTGCCCAGTTGAAGTGTACTAGGTTTAAAATAAATGACGTAATTTTAGTTTTTCTGCTGTTCATTTTTATTTTTCATTTGGGGGGCCACCAAATTCACTTCGCCTAGGGCCTTCAATTATCCGAGGCCGGCCCTGCTGGGATCTTACTGTTGCATCTTAGTTCCAAGGATCCTTTCCTAGTGCTCTGAAGTCAGTGTCGAATATTCGCAAGCATATCAGCATGTAACGCCTTCATTTCGTCAAACCATTAGCTTACAATAATATAATAATAATTAAAGTTTTACTTATAAAGCAGAGATATGCTAACCAAATAACCATCAGACAGACAATGGGTCTCATGCAAGTATTAGCAAATCGACTATTAAAGGTGATTGAACCTAAAATGATGATGAACCAAAAAATCTTAAATTAGAAGGAATTTAATATAATTATTTTTGAACTAAAAGTGGTACTAGAATGGGAGATAAATAATTGGTAAATATAATATAGTTTACTGAAAATAATAATATAGTTTACAATTTAACAAATCAGAAAATAAAAGTGAAATAAGAATTTGAAAACGTATTTATAAAAAAAGTGACTCCGAGAGTCAATTTACATTCTATGACGTCTTAGTAAGAGAAAAAAGATGGGAGGAGAGGCTGGGGGGGCTGTGATATCTGGAGACAAGAGTTAACAATGAACACGCAAACAAACTATAGAGCTGACGTTTAACTCAGAGCTAAGAGTGTTATAAAGAACTAGGGTTTAACTTATAACTAAGGGTTCAGTATAGAACTGAAGATTAACTTATTTCACAACAACAGAATACCAGCTTCATGAGAGTTGCTATTTTGTTTTATTTTACCTAAAATTTAATTACAACAGAATACCAACTTCACGAGAGTTGCTATTTTGTTTTATTTTATGTACAATTTAATTACAACAGAATACCAGCTTCATGAGAGTTGCTGTTTTGTTGTATTTTATCTACAATTTAATTACAACAGAATACTAGCTTCACGAGAGTTGCTATTTTGTTGTATTTTACCTACAATTTAATTTTCCGCGTTTCGAATTTGAAATTTTTGTCTCTTTGCATTCAAATCGATTCCAGTTTTAAGTTTCTGCCACGCGCCAGCATCGCCAAGTCTGACTTCCAGGCCGAGGTGACCTGGAGACACGGCGGTCTGGGTCAAGGTCAGGTTATCGGATGTGTAGGTCAGGTCGAAAGAGCTGCCGCGGTAGTCGATGCCCGTGAACTTGACCTCTGATGTTCCGTTGATGAGGACGGGGCTGAAGGTCAGCATGTGGTCGTAAATCCTGCCACCCCCGTAGCCGAAGAGCACAAGCTGTAGGTAGCCGCCCATGCCTGTGAGAAAGTTGGCCGCCCCTGTTCCGTCAGCATTTTCTGACCATACCTATATAAAAAATTATATATTAACACATACACAAACACACTAATATAGACACACACACACACTTTTTCTATCTCTTTCTCTATCTATCTATCTATCTATCTATCTATCTATCTATCTATCTATCTATCTATCTGTCTGTCTGTCTGTCTGTCTGTCTGTCAGTCAGTCAGTCAGTCAGTCAGTCAGTCTGTCTGTCTGTCTGTCTGTCTGTCTGTCTGTCTGTCCGTCCGTCCGTCCGTCCGTCCGTCCGTCCGTCCGTCCGCCCATCCATCCATCCATCCATCCATCCATCCATCTATCTATCTATCTATCTATCTATCTATCTATCTATCTATCTATCTATCTATCTATCTATCTATCTATCTATCTGTTTGTCTCTCTGCTGTCACACACTCATATATATTCTGTAGCGTCTTAGTTCCATTGCTAAGACCCCCCTCTCTAGCTCTGCAGTCAGCGTCCAAGATTCGCAAGCATATAACAATGTGGCCATGACCAGGGAGCGCATCAGTCTGTCCAGATTGTTTTGAGTTTTGTCAGTGCTGCTGTAGACTGTGCAATTCAGGCCAGTAGATCAAAGATACTTTTATGTCTTGCTGGTGTCTACGTTCATCAAAAAAGGACATTACATCCTACGTGTATCCATATGTCAATGTTTATGTCCATGTTTATGTCCATGTTCATTAGAGCCTTACGTTCTACCAAATCATCGGTTTTCCTGTCTGATTCAGGCAATCCGTTCTATTCTCTAAATGTTCTAAGTGTTAATGGATGATTCGCGCTCAATCTCCTTCGGTTTTATGTATTTAACGTAACGTCTCAGCTCGACTTACCCACAGGGGTCGTCTATGAGTTTCATTGATTAATAATAAAATAAATAAAATAATTAAAGGTGATTGTCTTTTACACGCGTAATAGGTCCATAAATTTTCACTGGTTAATAATAGGTCCATCCGTTGTCACTGCTATGAATACGATTTAGATGAGAGTTTCATTGACGCCATTTTGTTGGGGCCGCCTACGAGTTTATGTAATCGAAAATTCTAGGTCGTTTTTTTTTATGTATCATTGCAACTTAATTGAGTGTTTGAGTGTGTGTTTGTGCATATGTAGGCCTACTCATTAGTCTGTATGTATGTGTGAATGTGTGTGTGTGAGCCACTGTGAGCGCGTGATGACGTTAAATCGGCGCTATTTGAGAAACATCACAATGAGAGCTATTTATTACCAGAAACGGTTCCTGAGAGTTAAGCACAGATCTGTGGAAGAGCTGCGCGGCCTTGACCTCGTCTCCTAGGTCAAGCCAACCTATAAGAAACACTCCCCATGTCATGGCAGGAACATTCCCTGTCGGTGTGGTCTGAAACACACAACAAACATTCAAAAAATGTGAAAACTATAAAACAATCAGCCAACTCTTTCATTTCAGTTCAGTCGTTTCTACGCTTAAGTTGGTTGCTGCTAAAGACACTTTTAGCTAGAGCCGGCTCTATGCCAAACGTATTCAGCGGGGGCCCATTCTGGGGTAGGGATAAGGATAAAAGTGAAAAGTAAGATGTGTATTAGAAAATAAATTAGTTTTTGCATTACATTTTTATTAATTGAAATCAGACAACGCCTTTTTTTTATCGATGGATTGGCGTTTATCTTATTGAATGACACCCCAAAAGAAAAATTTTGTCTATTTTTTTTCAGGAGATTTCTTGGAGCTCCTGGAAATTCAGGAGGCCACGGGAACCTTGTTATAAGTTATAATTTAATACTTTACAACTAGAATCAGTTTGGGGCCTATGAAAGTGCGGGGACCACTGCAGCCGCAAGTCTCTGTTTTTTTGTGTGTTCAATCGTCACTTTGTTTTGAGTCTTTGGGGTGACCAGTGGGCATTATTTTGAACTATGATATAATTATTTTGTGATTGCGTTCTGACCTTGTTACTCAAGAGGAGTGTTGCCACTTTAATGGATATTTTGGTGTCGGAAAAGTCACTGGTGTTATGACCTAATCTTAATGCAATGTTATTAATAAAGATTTATTTAGCTCTAATTTTTTTTATCTTTTTTAAAGGAAAGCTCAGAATTTGCGCTATTCAATTTTAGCTTTGTCATCATAGGAATCCTTGGGCCTTAGGCCTCTTTTTGGGCTTTAAATGTCTCTTTTTTTGGGGCCCTCCATCCTCTTTTGTGGGCTTATTGTTTATTTTAAGTTCTCACATTTCACAAACATTAAATCATAAAGGATTAAAGAGAAAATTTGAAACATGATTAATCTATACTTAATACTTATAATACTAATTATAATAGAAATTAAATATCATTTAATAGCACTTAATCAATGCGACCACATGAGATTGACAAGTCAACAGGAGACAAACCAATCTTAAATTAAGAAAAAATTAATAAAAATTATTTGAATTTTAAAACTGGTAGTAATAAATTGCAAAAAATTTAAATCATGGAAACAAGGAGAAAAAAAAATCAAAAACAAGAAGATTGAAAGATTCTACGGCTGTGAATTTAAAAACGGTAATACGAAAGGCTATATATATTAAACAGATAATAAGAATCCTGCTATTTGTGAAGACTGTGCCTTCAATGCCAGCTACGAAATCGAACTACTGAGCCTTGTCAGTGACTTTTCAATGGCATGTTCAGACCTCGGTCTCACTATAAAACACAAAAAGGCTGAATTTACCAATACTCGTGAAGACTGGGATTTTTTTAATTTCAGGATCTTTAGGGCACCTCTGAGTTCACCCAGCTCTAATGGGTACCTGACATTATTTGTGGAAAAGAAAAGACGGTTGGTCTTTGTGCTGGCCTCATGACACCCTAGTTAACACGGGGAGGGGGGGGGGGGAGGGGGGGGGGCTCAGAAGCAGATGACCTTTACATCATCTGCACTACAGATCGAAAGTTCTGAAAAGGCAGCTTAATTTTTTAAATTTTTGCATAGAACTATAGTTAAACACAGAATCACATTTCAACGAACTTTAAAATGAAAATCAGACTTGATCCATAGCAATTAGCAAACTACAGAAATAATCTTCATCTCAGAAATAATCTTCATCACCAAAATAATCTTCATCTCAGAAATAATCTTCATCTCAGAAATAATCTTCATCTCAGAAATAATCTTCATCTCTAAAATAATCTTCATCTCAGAAATAATCTTCATCACCAAAATAATCTTCATCTCAGAAATAATCTTCATCTCAGAAATAATCTTCATCTCAGAAATAATCTTCATCTCTAAAATAATTTTCATCTCAGAAATAATCTTCATCACCAAAATAATCTTCATCTCAGAAATAATCTTCATCTCAGAAATAATCTTCATGTCAGAAATAATCTCAGAAATAATCTTCATCTCAGAAATAATCTTCATCTCTAAAATAATCTTCATCTCAGAAATAATCTTCATCTCGGAAATAATCTTCATCTCAGAAATAATTTTCATCTCGGAAATAATCTTCATTTCAGAAATAATCTTCATCACCAAAATAATCTTCATCTCAGAAATAATCTTCATCTCAGAAATAATCTCACAAATAATCTTCATCTCAGAAATAATCTTCATATCTAAAATAATCTTCATCTCAGAAATAATCTTCATCTCGGAAATAATCTTCATCTCAGAAATAATTTTCATCTCGGAAATAATCTTCATCTCGGAAATAATCTTCATCTCAGAAATAATCTTCATCTCAGAAATAATCTTCATCTCCGAATAATCGTCATCTCCTTACAAACAATGTTTCTTTTTTTTCTTATCGACCTGTTCAGCACAACTTCTGGTTTAAGCCAAGTTTGAAAAATAAACAGTTTAAAAAATTAGATCTAGGTTTTTTGATGTAGGCCTACCTGCATTTTGTAAGAAGTCTGATATAACAGGAACGGCTTTAATTTAAACATCTAAGTTAACAATGTTTTTTTAAGATCTGTTTTTTTTTTAATGTGCTAATAAAGTATTATTTTTACATCTTCACACTATCATGATAATTGGTTTGATTTTCTCGATGTTACATCTATACGTTTTTTTTTTTAGCTATCAGGTCATCGTGATCTTTATTTGTTCACGTGACCAGGTAAGAGTTGGTAAATTTGGCCAAGTCTAGAAAGACATTTCTTTGGATAGTGCCGACATATTGTTTATAAAAGTTTTTTTATTTACATACTTCGGATTACTTTCTACACAATAGAATGAGACAACACATGTTCCGGAAGTCTAAAATAGGGACTAGTGAGATTAGCCCTTGTGGAGCATCACCAGATAATGCCGACCAAGTCCTTTAAAGCTGCATACTGTATCGAGCATCTCTAACAAAACACTGGCTCCAAACCCCTCCCCTCTCCTTTACAGAACAAAAGTTTATATATAGAGAGCTGCCAGATCTGGAAACCACCCATTTATATTATATGCTTTGTTTTTTTAAACAGACTTAGTGTCTTAATAAAACAAATATGCTGGCTTATTATCACGTACTACAAGTAAGTTAAGATCCGTTCACTTTTCCTGGTAGATTCTAAATTCAGAGTCCACTTGTAGTTCCTTCGGCTCTTCCATTTCGTAAACGCACACATATTAAATGTCATGGTACCAATCCATCAGAGATTAGGTCAAGGCCCTAACGTAAAAAAAAAAGATTAGGTCAAGGTCAAGGCCCTAACGTAAAAAAAAATTAAAGTTCCCCTTTCAGATTTTCTTTAAAAAAAAGGGGAGATTTTTTCTACACTTCGTGCTGACGTTTCGGCGGGCCGGATGAAACCACGTCGCGGGCCGGATCTGGCCCGCGGGCCGTATTTTGGGCATCACTGATCTAGACCACTGAACGCCGATTAGATTGAACATAATTTGCAAATAACATTAAACGTAAAGAATAGGATTCGGTCTAGATAAGCGGCTGCTCCAATTAACTGATGGTAAAAACCTGATTTGACTGTCATGCGTTTAGTTATCAGTGAAATGCGTTTAGGCAATGTATTATTGAAAACAAAATATAGTATGTTACACAGTTTTGCACCTAAAATCATTATTCTGATTAGACGATGTCTGTACCTAGATATAGCAGGACACGCCTTGGCTGACTTGGGTCGTGTTATCAGAATGCCACAAGGTCGGCTTTCACCAGGCATTCTGTAATGTGGTCTTAGAGAAGTCAGGAGAGCCACTGTTCGACCACTTTAAGGTCTACTGATGTATACAAACGTGACATGAAGCTCTTAAAAATCGACACTCGCAGCTGGGAAAAAGTGGCACTGGATAGATCCACATGGAGAGCGAGCATAAAGAAAGGTTCTGGATTGCAGATGGCTTACATACCAGAAGTAGAAAGATGCGCCTGGTGAATACACAAGCCCAACATGTGACCGTAGCTGTGTATCAAGGTTTGACCTCTATATACTCTCATTACATGAGAAAGGATCGTCTCTTAAGAAGTTAAGTCACAGAAAAAGAATTAAGGATTGTCTTCACTGCGCCTTGCAGGAAACAAACTAGGTTAAACTAATTTAATCTAAGTGAGAAAATCCTTGATTGGTGAGTGAATTAGTTTGCGTGTAAAGCCTATCTATAAAGATTATGTTAAAACCCATAAGCCTCCATTGCATCACAACAAATGTTTGGAAATTCCCGTAGCAATGACATGTAAGAGTTACCTTTTCATAATTGATCATGTCGTTTCTACGCGTGCTTTCGTTCATGGCCGCCATCAGGGGAAACCCCAAGAGGACGACATCCGCCTGCTTGGTGCTCTCATTCAAAGTGAAGCCGTCGTACTCTGGGTGGTAGTCCAGCACTGGGTCGTACAGAATCCTCAGTTTGTCGCTGATGGTGGACCAGGTCGTGTTCTCTGGCTGGACACATCAACAGTAAAAGTAAGATACAAGACTAGAGGGACTGGATAACATAAAGTATAGTTCCCCTTTCAGACCTTGTGATCTACGGGGGGATGATGTAAAGGTCATCTGTTTCTGTGGTTCATGGTTAACGAGCATGTCATGTGGCCAGCACAACCGCCTTTAATTTTCGCCAACTAATGTCAGGGTGGACTCAGAGTCGCTCTAAAGAGCCCGAATTAAAAATTTTCAGTCTTCAGCAGGATTCGAACCCAGAATCAACGGTTTGGAAGCCTAGCACTTTAGCAAATAGCCACAGCGCCTTAAACAAAATAAAGTATTGGATGAATACAAGCATATCTACATCTTCATGGTTGGATGACCTTCAGGAGATTGAGCTCCACAGACCAAGTTACCTGGCTAACTTAAGTACAAATGGGTCCCAAAGATATTTTACCTATCCGAGATATTTCTCTCGAAAATGCGTTAAAGGGAAACTCCGATAGTTTTTCAAATTTTAGTTATTGACATATTTAAATTCTGCGTAAAAAGTTGTAATAGTAAACATTATATCATTTTTTATATAAATGCTCGGAAAATTTTATATTTAATAAATTAGACAGAAAATTCTCCACGCCCCCCAAAAAACGGGATTCTGCGAGATGTTTTTAGTTTTTAAAAACGTGACGTCACGAAGGTGCTGGCTAAATATAGATCTAGACCTAAACTCTCTAGTCTAGATCTAGACCTATCGGATCGCATTTATTGTTACGCTTCACAGCTAGATCTAGTCTCCACGTTGATTTATAATCGGTCATTGTTTATAAACCTCTATTTCTACTTAAAGAAAATTAAATATTGTTCTTCAGCTTGTTGCAGTAGTTCCAATCACAAAGATAAAATCAGCAAGTATGCTGATACAGAAATTAGTGTCTCTTTTCATTTGTTTCCAAGAGATGAAGTTTTAAAGGGAAAATTTATTCGCCTGAAGAGCAAATATTTTACAAAGGCATTAGCTAATTCCTGTTTGTGCTCAAACCATTTTGAGAGAAGCTGTTTCAGCAACTTCATTGCTGTGGAAATGGGATTTAAAAAAAAAATTGAAGTTAATACCAGGTGCAGTACCAACAATACATTGGATTTCCAGGCCAAAGAATTCAATTAATGATACTACTGAGACATTTTAAACAACTGAAGTTCATAAATATAAATGAAATCAGATTTGTGAGCTAGAAATTTACTACGAATACTAGATCTACTATTAAATTTCTTATTTAATAAGTAGATCTATCGTCTACGAAACTCAATTCCAACTTTTTAACTTTTGACCTTGGGGGTGTGTCTCGCCGGCTGAGCCAGCGTCAAGCTCTCTCATCACTTTTTCCATGTCAACCAATGTTAGGTCGAAACAGCACAAAAAAATCATAATTTTATTACGGTCAAACATACAGTCATAATTTATACACCATTAGAAATTTCTTTTAAAGTATTTTAATGATGTAATAACGAAAATTTTTTTTTATCAAAGATAATTTCTTTTTCGCCTCCCTATCAATGAGTATCAATAGGATTTGAGTGCACCGTCGTGACGTCACACAGAAATTCAGTGAAAATCTGACTGTTTTGGATGCGCAGAAAAATTATGTCACAAAAACATCAATTACTAAGTTATTCTTGCAAATAAAAAAAAAAGAATAATATATTCATTATCTATAAATCAAAACACATATTATATCAAAAATTGTCAAAACCATCGGAGTTACCCTTTAAAGATCAGCTCAGACATCACCCCGTTCACCGGCAGAGAAAAAACAACAACATTGGACAACTAAACCTACGGCAAAACTTTTGAACACTCGAGGAAATGGTGCCCCAGATGAAAGGTGCCCCAGTTGAAAGATGCCCCAGGCGAAAGAATCCCCAGAATAATGGTGCCCAAACGAAAGATGAAACGTGCCCTAGATGAAAGGTGCCTCCGATGAAAGGTGCCCCAGACGAAAGGTGCCCCAGATGAAAGGTGCAAACGAAAATCAATTCCTATCACTGTTGGGTATCAGCAGCGTCGAAATATATTTAGCCTCGTGGTTGGAAAACTTCAGTGTCGGAGTATTTCTTCTCTTAGATGAGGTGGCCCAAGCTTACGAGCCCACCTTGTCCTGTAGCATTCAAATACATGCACTTTTATGCGGTTGAAAAAACACATACATCTAGTTCAATATGATATAACTCATGGTACAACGCAAAACGCCATATGCTAAATTCCTAATCACCTCACCTGACCAAAGTAAGACGCCAGCTGATTGGCGAATTTAAGGTTCATGGCCGCGATGCTGTTCGTGTAAACCGAGTCATTGACAGGTGAGTGGAACTCATCTGGAGGCATCACATCTGGGGAGAGAGTTTGGGATGCAACGTAGAAATTAGTTTTATTGAGATTTGTATAGACAGGAGCGAATGAAAATAATTAACATACTTTTTGGGGTACACATTTTACTATTCACTAACCTATAGCGAGACATGAGAGCCACAGGCATCTACGAAAGTATGTGGGAAGAAATAGCCAAAGACCGAAGTGCAGGAGACAGACTGTGCGTGCAGGGGCGATCCTCGTTGAGAGCAAAAGAAACGATGCGGCCTTAATCAAGAGGAAAAGAAAGCTGCCCTGTCAGCTAGCCCTGAACCAGATGTACTGGGCTAATAAACGCAAAAATATAATGTCCCTGTGCAGCTTTTTAAAACCAATTATCGGAGAATTTAGCAGAACCAATTCGTAAGTTTTTTAGGTCATATTATTTCCCATTTATTTTCAATAAAATAATTAAACCATATTCTAAATTCTTTTTTGAAGTAGAAAACTATAATAAAATGTACAGACCTAAGCATCAGAAAAGTTTAGGTACAGTGACCTTGATGGCATTGTGTTCTTTGAGAGCTTAACATTGATATTTGGCACGAAATCGGTAAGCTAAATTCCAATATCTGGTCTGGCATGAAGCCTGTTTCTATAGTTTGACTTTGTTACAATATAATGCAGAATATCGCCCAGCTTACAAATAGGTTGTTGAAGACAAAAGAATGACTGCGTTTATTCTGTATTAAAATTGTGTGGTACTCTTCAGATATATTCGATTAGTGATAGTTGTATAGTTGGTCTTTGTAGCCTTGTTTGCAAAGCTTATATCAACTCTGTCTGGTAAAACTTGTGCACAAGTTAATTCTCCCACATCCATTCTCGAATCAAGTTGAAATTTCCCACAATTATTTATTGACATAGATAAGACATGAATCTATTTTTTAAAAAGTAACCAATTAGACAATTAATTACTGGTAATTAAAATATTTTGTTTAATAGGAACAAAGGAAACTAATCCTTCAGTATGCTCAGATATTGCTAAATTTGTTTGGGTTTAGTTCCCTTAGCGCTATATTGGTAATTAATTATTTTGCTTGAGATTAAATAAGGGAAATAACGTGGTATGGCTTACATAATTTAGATGGTAGATATAGTTTGAAGGATGAAATTCTCCCCCTTTAGATAAGTTTTATTTATTTATTTTGCTTGTTTCAAATTAGAGTCCGAATTTTGGATGCTATTATCTCTGTTAAGATGTTAATGTAGTATGTTTTTTCATTACCGAGAAGAGGTAAAAAAAATAGTTTTTCTGTTCTGCATACTTTGGAATAATTCAAGTGTTGGCCTACTAGTTCATTGTTCCAATAGTTCATGGAACATCTAATCTCGTGGAACCGTAATGTTTTGAGAAGCACAGTTAGGGAAACAGTGAGCTAGAGACATGCATGATCCACTTACTTAGTATACGGTAAGAGTCGTCGGTGGTGTTGTGTGCCACCCGTGTGGCCCAGTACCTGGCCGTGTCCCACACAATATCCGCCCCTGATCCGTTGACCATGAGCTCAGTGTCCTGAGTCAGCTGCCAGTACTGACGCACCATCATGGCCACGTCGCCGTTGATGTGGATTTCCATGACTCCAACGGGGATAGCGGGACATGTCTCAAGACCTAAAGATACAAACTTTGGAAGTTGAAATGAACTCAAAGCATTCATAGACTGTATGGTATGTAAACCACGGATCAGTTCTTTATAGATGTAAGAACTAATTTCTCGGAATCCAATACAATAGCAACCATAATGAAAGAAAAGAAAGGGATTATCTATATTCTTCTTCAAAAAAAGGAGATAATTAAGTCCTACGCACTTTATATATCAACCTAGTTGTGCATGTTGAAAGCAAATGTGCATGTTGAAAGCAAATGTGCATGTTGAAAGCAAATGTGCATGTTGAAAGCAAATGTGCATGTTGAAAGCAAATGTGAATGTTGAAAGCAAATGTGCATGTTGAAAGCAAATGTGCATGTTGAAAGCAAATGTGCATGTTGAAAGCAAATGTGCATGTTGGTGATTACATATGCCCAACCTGTGACCGTAACTGTGTATCAAGGATTGGCCTCTTTAGTCACACAAGCAGTTGCTAAAGTTAAACACCATTTCCGAAGACAAAAAATGCCACAGAGTTTTGTATGTTAATCTGTGTCACTAAGCTAAGTATTTTGGTTTTCCTGGCTGATTCAGGCAGCCCATTTCTATGCTTTAACGGTACTAGGGAAGAAGTAGCACTTGTATGCATTTTTCCTAGCATATGGAATAAGAAATGTACATTTATCTTGGAGTCTTTCTGAGAATTTTATTAGGTTTTGGTCTTGTATTTGTAAATTATGTTTCAGTGTTTTATGTATTACATTTTACATCATTTTTTCTCTCTTTCTCTCTCTCTCTCTTTCCCTCTCTCTTTCTCTCTCTCTTTCTCGCTCTCTCTCTCTCTCTCGTTCTCTCTCTCTTTCTCTCTCTCTTTCTCTCTCTTTCTCTCTCTTTCTCTCTCTTTCTCTCTCCTGTTGCTTTTTCTCTCTCTTTCGCTCTCTCTCTCTCTCTCTCTCTATCTCTCTCTTTCTCTCTCTCTTTCTCTCTCTCTCTCTTTCTCTCTTTCTCTCTCTCTTTCTCTCTCTCTCTTTTTCTCTCTCTCTCTTTCTCTCTCTCTTTCCCTTTCTCTCTCTTTCTCTCTTTCTCTCTCTCTTTCCCTTTCTCTCTCTTTCTCTCTTTCTCTCTCGCTCCCTCTTTCTCTTTCTCTCGCTCTCTCTTACTTTCTCTCTCTCTCTCTTTCTCTCTTTCTCTCTCTCTTTCTCTCTCTCTTTCTCTCTCTCTCTTTCACTCTCTCGTTCTCTCTCTCTCTCTCTCTCTTTTTCTCTCTCACTTTCTCTCTCTCTTTCTCTCTCTCTCTTTTTCTCTCTCTCTCTCTCTTTCTCTCTCTCTTTCTCTCTCTCTATTTCTCTCTCTCTCACTTTCTCTCTCTCTTTCTCTCTCTCTTTCTCTCTCTCTCTCTCTCTTTCTCTCTCTCTTTCTCTCTCTCTTTCTCTCTCTCTCTCTCCTGTTGCTAATAAACGTTGTTGTTGGCCTCCTTCAGTCGTTGTTGTACGGCTCTGGTTCGAGACTGTTTCATCTCATAGACCACTTTTGTATGTGACTGTAGAGCCCAATTCCGGATAAACATTCTCGTCCACTAACAGCGCAGGTAAAGTTGGCGTTTGCTTTAGCGGGGCCACTTTTTAATAAAGATTCAAATCTACAACTAAAATGTATATAAATAGACCAATAATTTTAACAATTTAAAACAACAGCAAAAATTTAAAATGGCCAGAATTGCGCAGTCCGCAGCAGCATTTGCAAATCTCAAAACAACAGAGTAAGACAAAGGCATAGCCCTCGACACTAAAATCAGACGGTCGCCCTCACTAGCCACGGCCACATTCTTAATGCAAATCTTTGACGCTGAAAGCTGAACTAGACAGGAGGATCTTAGCTATGGAATTGAGATGCTACAGAAGGATCGCCATTACAAATGAAGAGATTAGAAATGAGATTAACACAGCGATTGGCACCAACGATCACCTCCTAACTAATTAAAAATAAAACGCAAACTAAAACTCTATGGCCATATCACAAGATCCTCATGGTTCACAAAGACCTTCCTTCAGGGAACAGTACCAGGAAAAAGAAGAGGAAGATAGAAAAAGCGATGGGAAGGCAACATATAAGAATAGACGGGCCTGACATTGAAAGAGATTCTATCCATGGCAAAGGCAGGAATGGAGAACGAGGTTCAACAGATCATGTGCAGTGTCCCAAAGGTTCAGAAGGCTAAGGGATAGGTGAAGGTGGTATTTTTACTACTGACACTCTTTTGACTCAATGTTTTAAACAGACAAAAATATGAAGACATTCAATCAGTTAGCCAGTGATAGCAAAACTTAACTAAGCAAGAATTACGTTGGTCAGTTATTTTAACGGCCTTCACCCTAAGGACTCCATAGTTCCCCCTTCCCTATTTCTTTTTTTAAACTCCAAAAATGTGTACAGCCCAGACGAAACTAGGTACGATTGATCAGCAACAGAAACATACCGGAAGTATGGCGTGTGTCTGCTTCATTTATGAGTAAGTCATAAAATCACGTGACTTCCTGTCAGGGGGGATGATGCCGGTTTTTTTTATGTCTGAATAAATATTTATCAATTCAATGCTTTTATCTTTTTTTTTTTTATAAAAATGTATTTGATCTACAGCGGCAAAGCTGAATAATTAACATTGTCACGTATTGTCTCCTCTTTCTGTTCCTTTGAGCAAATCTTGAAAATCTCGTTTCCTTATATCAGGGGTTCTCAGCCTGTGGGTCTCGACCCCCTTGGGAGTCGATTGACGATTTGCCAGGGAGTCGCCTAAGACCATCGAAAATATGAATTGTTATTGTCTTTTCTTCTATTGCTGTATGTGTGGGTCGCGGCAGAGTTGGGGGGGGGTGTAAAAAGGGGTCGCCGAGCATAAAAGGTTGAGAACCGCTGCCTTATAGAAAACATACAGTTGATCTAATAAGTATTTTGTTATTGGACGTTTCGTCTCTTACCACTTTGAGGTGGGGGGCCGGGGGAGTAGACACATATGTAGCGCCAGTCGTGAACAAACTCTTACCAGTAAACGCTGATTCCCACGGGTAACGTGCGCCATCGTACCCGGTGGCCGAGGCCCACATCCTGGCAGTGGCCAGGGTTTTCGTTCTGGTCTCTACAATGGTCTTCCCGATGTCTGAGTGAAGCAATGCGATTGGTGGGAACATCCACGTGTCTTGATCCCAAAATACGTGACCGTAGTAATCCTAAAAAAATACAATCCATACTGTGATCATGAAACGGTCTTTTTTAGTTCAGACTATAATAAACTTGTATAGGCACATTGTTTATACATGTATAACTCTATAATTTTGATATATGAGTTTAGGTTTTTCACCAGCGAAATTCTGTTTTTATTACAACTTTTAATACCGTTTGGCAAGCCGGTATAACCTTGAAATGCTATTGGGAATATGGGAGCTATACGTGAGTATAAAGAAGCAATATAATAATAATTTACAGTTTTATTTGTATTGTAGAAATTGAATGGCGCAGACCACTACAACTGCTTTGGCTAAATGTAAACCACAGTGTCCACAGAGGCGCTTCAGGCAACGTTATAAAAACCATTTTGCCCACACAGATATAGAGGAAAAAAATCGTCTGCTAATTTTGAGACCCGAGTAAAAGCCCTTGCCTTGGACAGTTGCAGCGTGACCTCTGTCGAAGGCGCCAGTTGCAGACGGCGGAAAAAAACAACAACTTAAATTAAACTCGCGGCACGTCTTTTTGATAAAATCTACTGGTCACTAATCGGTCACTTCCGTTCAATAAAGAAAACAACTTCCGTTCAATATGAGTCAAAAATCAACTAAATTTTCCGACCTCCTCGCAAATGGTCATTCGACCCCCGATGAGATCGCGATCCACAGGTTGAGAACCCCTGCTATAGTTTATTGTACGCATTACAAGTGAATATTTTAGTAAATACGTAACTAACCTTTCCTTCAATGCCGTGTGCTAGTCCACCGGGAGATAATCCAATAAATGGCCAGTCCTTGCGATTGCCATTCGAAGGGAGAGAAGAAAGTAAATAATACAAAGTGCCGTAATTGTGTCTTGCAATAGTTACATCCCCTTTCACGTCAATCCGACCTTTTTGCCAAATGCTGTTCCATTCATTTACGTGAAGATTCAAAAGTTGTCCACTTAAAAAGGCCGCTTCCGCTTTGAAAATAGAAATAACAATGAAACAGATTGAGCAGTATCATTGACCATGGCTATAAGACTGAAGTAACTGTATATAGTTAACAGTGGCATGGCAGTATAAATCAACATGGTATATTAAAAATGCATACTTCATTTTGTTAAGAAAATCTGGTCTGCATGATGGTCATTGTAAGTCAAAGTGACCATTAACTCTCCACCTTCAGTTTCACATATCTCGAGCTTGGGGCACCTCACATGATCTGTTTACCATATTTCTCCATTCCTGTCAGTCTTTTGACTCGGATAGAATCTCTTTCAATAACAGGTTCGTTCATTCGTTCATGTTGTCTTTCCATCGCTTTCTCTGTCTTCCTCTTCTTCATTTTCCTGGTACTGTTCCCTGAAGGAAGGTCTTTGCGAGCCCTGAGGACCTTGTGATATGGTCATAAAGGTGATACCAAGGATCTTTCTGAAGCATCTCAATTCCATTGCTAGAATCTCTGTGTATGTATTGAGATATTTGTAGGTGATACCTAGGATCTTTCTGAAGCATCTCAATTCCATTGCTAGAATCTCTGTGTATGTATTGAGATATTTGTAGGTGATACCTAGGATCTTTCTGAAGCATCTCAATTCCATTGCTAGAATCTCTGTGTATGTATTGAGATATTTGTAGGTAATACCAAGGATCTTTCTGAAGTATCTCAATTCCATTGCTAGAATCTCTGAGTATGTATTGAGATATTTGTAGGATCTTTCTGAAGCCTCTCAATTCCATTGCTAGAATCTCTGTGTATGTATTGAGATATTTGTAGCTGATACCAAGGATCTTTCTGAAGCATCTCAATTCCATTGCTAGAATCTCTGAGTATGTATTGAGATATTTGTAGGATCTTTCTGAAGCCTCTCAATTCCATTGTTAGAATCTCTGTGTATGTATTGAGATATTTGTAGCTGATACCAAGGATCTTTCTGAAGCATCTCAATTCCATTGCTAGAATCTCTATGTATTGAGATATTTGTAGGTGATACCTAGGACTTTTCTGAAGCATCTCAATTCCATTGCTAGAATCTCTGTGTATGTATTGAGATATTTGTAGCTGATACCAAGGATCTTTCTGAAGCATCTCAATTCCATTGCTAGAATCTCTATGTATTGAGATATTTGTAGGTGATACCTAGGACTTTTCTGAAGCATCTCAATTCCATTGCTAGAATCTCTGTGTATGTATTGAGATATTTGTAGCTGATACCAAGGATCTTTCTGAAGCATCTCAATTCCATTGCTAGAATCTCTGAGTATGTAATGAGATATTTGTAGGATCTTTCTGAAGCCTCTCAATTCCATTGCTAGAATCTCTGTGTATGTATTGAGATATTTGTAGCTGATACCAAGGATCTTTCTGAAGCATCTCAATTCCATTGCTAGAATCTCTGTGTATTTATTGAGATATTTGTAGCTGATACCAAGGATCTTTCTGAAGCATCTCAATTCCATTACTAGAATCTCTGTGTATGTATTGAGATATTTGTAGGATCTTTCTGAAGCATCTCAATTCCATTGCTAGATTCTCTGTGTATGTATTGAGATATTTGTAGGTGATACCAAGGATCTTTCTGAAGCATCTCAATTCCATTGCTAGAATCTCTGTGTATGTATTGAGATATTTGTAGCTGATACCAAGGATCTTTCTGAAGCATCTCAATTCCATTGCTAGAATCTCTGAGTATGTAATGAGATATTTGTAGGATCTTTCTGAAGCCTCTCAATTCCATTGCTAGAATCTCTGTGTATGTATTGAGATATTTGTAGCTGATACCAAGGATCTTTCTGAAGCATCTCAATTCCATTGCTAGAATCTCTGTGTATGTATTGAGATATTTGTAGCTGATACCAAGGATCTTTCTGAAGCATCTCAATTCCATTGCTAGAATCTCTGTGTATGTATTGAGATATTTGTAGGATCTTTCTGAAGCATCTCAATTCCATTGCTAGATTCTCTGTGTATGTATTGAGATATTTGTAGGTGATACCAAGGATCTTTCTGAAGCATCTCAATTCCATTGCTAGAATCTCTGTGTATGTATTGAGATATTTGTAGCTGATACCAAGGATCTTTCTGAAGCATCTCAATTCCATTGCTAGAATCTCTGTGTATGTATTGAGATATTTGTAGGATCTTTCTGAAGCATCTCAATTCCATTGCTAGATTCTCTGTGTATGTATTGAGATATTTGTAGGTGATACCAAGGATCTTTCTGAAGCATCTCAATTCCATTGCTAGAATCTCTGTGTATGTATTGAGATATTTGTAGCTGATACCAAGGATCTTTCTGAAGCATCTCAATTCCATTGCTAGACTCTCTGTGTATGTATTGACATATTTGTAGGTGATACCTAGGATCTTTCTGAAGCATCTCAATTCCATTGCTAGAATCTCTGTGTATGTATTGAGATATTTGTAGGTAATACCAAGGATCTTTCTGAAGCATCTCAATTCCATTGCTAGAATCTCTATGTATTGAGATATTTGTAGGTGATACCTAGGACATTTCTGAAGCATCTCAATTCCATTGCTAGAATCCTCCCTATATTCTTTTTTTTTTTAATACTAGAAACTACGTCTGGTGGATTGTTTTTAAGGCAAGTGCTATAGACTAGAGCAGTGCTTCCCAAACTTTTGACTAAAGTGTAACCTTTTATAAATGTTGAGTACCCCTCGCCTTGCGTCTATGAGAAGAATGAACATAATTAAAAAAACCCGGCATAGTTAATGAGGTGCAATGCTTACCCCCTCCAAAGTCTTCCCTTACCGCTGGGGGTACGCGTTCTCCACTTTGGGAAACACTGGACTAGAGTGATCATGTGAACAATTTATAAAGGTTATCACTACTTTGTACCTCTCCACTTTCTCATTAACTCTTTCTCTCCTAATTGACGACACCATCGTTGATTTGACCTCATTAAATTAAATTAATGTTTAATTTTATAAACTTTATTTTGTTTCCTATAAAAAGGTCATGCTTTTCCCTTTAACTCTATACCAAATACAACATTTTCTGATAACAAACAACAAAGTTATTGAAGCCCAATCATAACAGGGGAGTGAAATAGTAATGAGCAAAATGAAGAATTCCTTCGAAACGAGGTACAATAATTACGGAGAGAAAGAGTTAAAAAAAGCTCTCTGTCTTGTCAGAAATGAAAACAAACAAACAAACAAACACAAACATTGATGTGCGTACCTTGATCGTATTCAGAATTCACTCTGGCCAGGTCAACATCAATGACTGTCAGACGGACATATGACTCGGCCTTGACATTGGGGCTGAGACTAAATGTACCCTTGAATAAACAGACGACAGTCAACGCTTAGAGTTGCAACAACAAAAATAATAATTATAACAACAAATATAACAACAGTTTATAAATAACAGACACAAACACTCTTTTGTTCCCCTGGCAATCAAATCATTAAATAAGAACAATCTGATATAAACTTTGTCACATGTAAATTATGAGTGAGTCTGGTGTGAATGTACACTTTGGTTTACATTTTAGTTATAATGTTTTTTTGTTTGGTGTAATGCACAAATTGTAAAACAAATTTCCATACGGACAATAAAGATTATTATTATTATTATTATTTCAGTTGAGTAAGGATGCAGAATAAAGTGTGTATGTGTGTAGAATGTTTTGTATGGTTTTACTGTCGACGTGGGCAAAGTGTGACACACGAGACATGTGCGGCACGTTTTCTGCGATTGACATTATGATTTGATATTTACCAAACCATGATGTTTAACATAAATGTTATTCAATGATGGATGTCAGGGTAACTTTTTAAGAGCCAGTTTACAAGCACTCTGGGATTTTTACAAACTCGGAAATGTAAACTTTGTATTTCTGTGAATAAAACATATAACAAAATATAGAAATCTCTAGCAGATCCAGTAAAATGTCTGGGACTAAAGGATCAGCCAAAAAAAAAAAAAGCAATAAATTTAATAATATTGTAGTTCTTTGAGAAAGTAATAACCAGATTGCTATGAAATTTGTTAATATGAAATGACATCTGCATGTAACATATGTGTTAGTTACACCAGGGCTTAAGACCTATGCACTAGTGGTCTACATAGACATGGAAGGGAGAATCTCGTAGGCTAAACGGCTGCCTGGTCGTGCGGTATGCCAAGTCCAGTCGTCATAGAAGGCCTGGACGCTGACCCGCTACGTCACAATCTGTGGGCGGTGGAGACAAATAGCTCGTTGCCAAATTACAGGTCACTATAACGATCGGTGTCAGGTATGCGCGCTGGATTGTCGGTCGGTCGTCTCGATGGTCTCGGGTTCAAACCCTGCCAGCTGCAGTCCTCTGTTGCTCTGCGGGAAGCTTGTGCCTATGAAGTAATATTATCTTCAACTCTGAAGGAACATCCGAAACATGTCAAACATTTTACAAACATGAAACATAATCGCAAAAGACACAACGGAAAGTGCCAATTAATGAAGATCTAGGCCAAAGGTCAACTAACCTCAATAGAAGGTGAAGTTCGAACATAGAACTCTGTGGCGGGGGCAACATCCTTGAACTCTGCTGCCAAAGTTTGACCATGAACTAGTCTGTAGGAATAAAACACATTTTAGTGAGGCTAATAAAGAAACTTTATTTGATAATTAAAACAAGTTTAAGTATGCAATACTGGCATTTACCCTCCGGCTACAACCGAAATTTTGATACAGACATATTATTTCATAAAACAATGATTGAGAGAAAAACAATATCTAAAAATACAGGGTTGTGAAGTTATAAATTTAGAAAGCCTTCAGGACAGAAGACTCAAAAGTAAAGTAGCAACTATACATAAAACACTGAACCATAATCTTCAAATACAAAAACAAAATTTAATAAAATACTCTGAAAGACACAAAGATAAAGGCACATTCCTCGTCCCATATGCTAGGACAAATTTGTACAAACACTCCTTCTTCCCTAGTGCTATTAGAGCATGGAATGGGTTGCCTGAGCTAGCCAGGAAAACCAGTGACTTGGCTGAATTTAAGTCATTGGTTAATATGCATGACTAAATGCATGACGCGTAGGACGTAATCATCTTCTTTTTTGAAGTAACGTCTGTATTATATAAGATAAGATAAGTTCTAAATTATAGAATGAAAAAATAAACAAATGGGTGATTCTTGTTCCAAACTTGGGGCAAAATGCCCACCTCCAAAACGAGGCTGCTTATTCTACAATTTAATATTCTGGAAATTATGTAATGTAACTTCATAAAGTAATATTAAATATTGAATTGGTCTGAAGTTTCTTTTGGAAATATGAATATCTTGGTTTTAAGGCAAAGTGGTTAAGGCTCATCTTTAAATGGAAGGAGTAAACAAGATATTTTTTTTTCGTATTTCTTTTTTTTCAACTTAGAATCTTTAACAACTATCACACTACCCTTCTGACAAATTTGTTAGAGTCAGATCCACGCTGGGTGGTCCAGAGTTGAGTGTCACTGTGACCTGTACGTCCGTAGTGTTATCGTCTGTCCTCTCCAGGACCAGCTCGTTGACCAGGACGGTCGTGAACAACCTGTGGGCGTAGGTCCTCAAGGAGACATTCAGTCCCGACCAGGTGTACGACTCAGTGAATATACCTGGGGATGAAGAACACAAATAATAACTTAATTTTTTTTCACCAAAGATGCGTCGCGGTTAGGCGAAGAAGAATGATCTGAGGCTAGATATGATTCACGATGGAGCGCGAGGAATTTCTTATTAAGTGTTGTTTTCGATTGGTCTATCTTTCATTTCTTCTTGAACAATATAAGAACACCAACATCTTTATACAAATAAAAAGATCATTATAAACATAAAAAGATCATAATAAGAATAAAAAGAATAAAAATAAAAGATCATTTTAAAAATGAAAAAGATGATTATAAAAGATCATTTTTAAAATAAAAAGATCATTATAAAAATAAAAGATCATAAAAAAAAGAACATTATAAACATAAAAAGATCATAATAAGAATAAAAAGAATAAAAATAAAAGATCATTTTTAAAATAAAAAGATCATTATAAAAATGAAAAAGATCATTATAAAAATAAAAAGATCATTATAAGAATAAAAAGAACATTATAAGAATAAAAAGATAATTATAAGAACAACAAGAACATGAGTTTCCTGGAGTTTCCATCTTTATAATGAGAACCACTGAAAGTGTGACTTGAATAGAGATATTGTGATAAACTTATCAGAACGCTACAGATACCTCGGCCAAGATCAAGACTGTATTGTCGACTGAATCCACTGGGCGTGACGGATGTGATGTTGTATCCGGCAGTGGATGGTATCCGGGCTCTGTGGCTTACAATGCTTGCCCCATTATACAGCCCGTTCATAAAAATGGTGTCGCTCTGTACCACGGTGGCCACGTGACCGTTCCCCACTTCCGGTATGTAATTCTTGTTGCTGGGCATGCTGGGAAATAAAGTGGAAAGTAGAATTACCTACTATGGTAGGGATACATTAAGGCAATGGATACATGTTTATATGGGGCAAATATAACCAGTAGATACAAGATACAGACAGTATGTTTAAAGTAATTTAACGAGTAGTATTAGCGTTCAAGTCCCAAATAATGACATTGAATGGTGACTTCAATCGGCACTAAAATAATATGGTCACCAAAAAGGTGAACAATAGAAGGATACACCATTGCTGTAAGGGGATTGTGTAGACAGTGCATTGAACAAATCTAGATTTATTCTCTCGATTTGACGTCTGATGTTTCTCTCTCTCTCTCTCTCTCTCTCTCTATCTATCTATGTCTGTCTGTCTGTATGTCTGTCCGTCCGTCCGTCCGTCCGTCCGTCCATCTATCTATCTATCTATCTATCTATCTATCTATCTATCTATCTATCTATCTATCTATCTATCTATCTATCTATCTATCTATCTATCTATCTATCTATCTATCTATCTATCTATCTATCTATCTATCTATCTATCAATCTATCTATCTATCTATCTATCTATTTTCCATACTCACGTGATCAGTTCAAACGAATACATAATGAAAGAAAGAAAGAGAGAGAGAGAGTGAGAAAGAGAGAGAGTGAGAAAGAGAAAGAGAGAGAAAGAGAGAGAGAGATTGAGAAAGAGAGAGTGAGAAAGAGAGAGAGAGTGAGAAAGAGAGAGAGAGTGAGAAAGAGAGAGAGAGAGTGAGAAAGAGAGAGAGAGAGAGTGAGAAAGAGAGAGAGTGAGAAAGAGAGAGAGTGAGAAAGAGAGAGAGAGAGAGAGTGAGAATGAGAGAGAGAGAGAGAGTAAGAGAGAGAGAGAGTGAGAAAGAAAGAGAGAGTGAGAAAGAGAGAGAGAGTGAGAATATTGAGATATAAGAGAGATAAAAAAAAAAGAACCCCTGAAGAAAGAGAGACAGACAGACAGACAGACAGACAGAGAGAGAGATTGAAATGGCGAATGAGAAAGAGTTGGACAGAGTGGAATGTTACCTTGAACTCGTGAGGAGAGTAACATCCTCTGGGACAACGCACGGCGGTAAAGGTGAGTTCCCTGATGTCCTAAGAGGTGGCCCCTATATGAAATCATAGTTGTATCATCTATCTAACTGCATCGATAACACACAGTTCAGTTCCATTCATAAATTATGGCAATTAGTAAATCAGAGATTAAATATAAAAACAACGCAATTTCACACACAAAATATATTTTACTTGATGAATAGAGATTCTAACTACACATATAAAAAGTACATTTTTTTTTTACATTTAATTACTAATAATTAACTAATCCTTTCGTTTTGAGTACATACTGTTGTGTATTTATGTTTTTGTTGTGTGTTGTGAACTGATCTGTGTCAAAATGTCTTGGTGTCCAGGCCAGCTTGTGTGTGTGTGTGTACTGTGTTATCGTGAACTGTTTTGTCATTCTTGTTCAATTAAGCCTAGGATCAAGACATGTTTGTTTGTTTGTAAAATGTTTTACATGTTTCGGATGTTCCTTCAGAGTTGAAGATAGTTTACTTCCTAGTCCAAACCTCCCGCAGGACGACGGGGGATGGGAGCGGGCAGGGTTTGAACCCTCGACCGTCAATGAATCCGAACGACAGTCCAGCGCGCAAACCGCACGACCAGGCAGCCATCCAAGACATGTCTTCTTGTAGTGTTTCATTGGGTCACTACACATACAATTGTGGAATGAACAGAATTATTTGTTAGAACCAGAACAGAGTGTGAAAAAACATCAGCATTAAAAGATACTCCACGAAACTTTAGTCATTTAGAAAAACAGAGCAATGTTTTGTCTCTTTTTTTCCAAATAAAAGTCATTTTCCCCTTAAAAAGGCCTTGATGTGTTTAAATCTTATTTGTCGCTGGTTTGAATACTATACGTCTATAGATAAAATCTTATTTGCCTATGATTGTTTCATTTCAGTGTGTCTATGGTTTCAATCTTATATTTATATAATTTCTTAATTCTTTTATGACTAAAGCTTACATCAGATGAGTCTATAGCTGTTTAATTCTTGTACGTCTATGATTTTAATCTTATATGTCAATAATGGTTTAAATTTTATAGGGCAGGGGTGGGCAACCTTTTTCTATCGAGGGCCGCATTAAAATAATTTTGGGAATTGGGGCCGCACACACATATATATGTGTATTTACAACTTAGAAAAAAAAGCTTCCTAACTCCGTATAATGTCTTTTAATTTACATTTATACTGCATTGCACATTTACATTTCATTTTTGTGCACTTTCCTTTGAGGAATAACAAGATTGATTTAGCAATTTCTGAAACGAATTTCGCGAATATAGATTCTAAATTTTATTATTGTCTTTTTACATTACAACATTTCACCGCTAGCTTAATAGTTGTTATCATTGTAACTGCTGTCAAATTACAGTCAGTCAGCACATCGACCTGTTCTTACACTTGTTTATTAAAAAAAAAAAGATTGTTCACAGATAAATGTGGACCCAAATAATGTGAAAGTTTAGCAGCAAAGTTATTTGAAATAGTGTAAATACAGCTTCTGACGCCCATAAAGCTCCCAATGGTTCTCTTTCAGCTCATCATTTACTTGGAAGTATGTCCACTGGAGCTGACTCAGCTTCTGCACCAAATGGTGAGCTGAGGGTATTTTCTTCTTCTTCTTCATCGTTCTCATTGTTATGTTGGAGTGTTCATATGACTAGACCAATACATGAGATGAACTGCGCAGTGGTTTCCAAATCAGGGAGCTCTCCATATAGTTTTCTTTCTATTGGGGTGATTTGGGGCCAATGTCTTATAGGGGCCTCTTGGTAGAGAGAGCAACGTTATTTGAAATTGTGGAAATACAGCTTCTGGCACCCATAAAGCTCCCAAAGGTTCTCTTTCAGCTCATAATTTATTTGGAAGTATGTCCACTGGAGCTGACTCAGCTTCTGCACTAAATGGTGAGCTGAGGGTATTGAAAACCGGTTCCAAATCCATCTCGTCTTAAAATTTGCTTTCCAATTCCACAATTAAGAAATCCAAATAAGTCTTGTACTTTTTTTTACCATTTCACTAGAAATAGTTTCCCCTTTCAGCAAAGCAAAGTGACAAAACCTGTTTTCGCGTGCTTGCCTTCAGAAGTAGGAAAACTTTGTTTAAAAAGATTTAAAACACACATACATTGTATGTGCAAACCACCCATTGGTATATCGCTAATGAAAAGCATGACTGTTTTCTACTCTTTATAAGAAATATTAGTAACAAAGTCACACTCAATGTCCTTCAAGGAACCAAATTATTAAATTTTTACTACCTTTACTATTTTAACTGTGAATAGACCTTGTTTTTAATGATTTAACTGTATAGAATTTAGCCCTTGTTATATAAAGGGAGAGTGATCCTTAAAGGATTACGGGCATGACATGGCCTAAATTGTGCCGATGTGCCTAAACTCAAAACTCAAACTCAACTCAAGGAATATAACGATTTCTTCCTTGAGATTCCATATTGTTCTCAATACCTTGCCCTTGCCAAGCCAGCGGATACTACTGTGGTACCGAACATCGGAGTGTTTTGTTTCACCATCTTCAAATACTTCTTGGTTAAGACTCCTAGTTCTGATAAATTTAATTACTAAGATAATTGGGTCAATACTATTTTTGAAAATTAATATAACTTTGCGCAAACTTTCCCGTTTAAAGCTTGCTGTTGGGATATTGTTCTTTAATTTATTAAAACCCCGTTTTTCTCAGTCAAAGCACGGGCTTCTGATCAGTTGCTACATTGGCCTTTTTGTTACAAGCCAACCAACAATTTCAACAGTTTCTTCATAGCATTGAATAAATACTGGTCTGAGTTTGTCTTTGACTGAATGTTTCGAAATATTGCCAATAAGAATAATCTTTATTTACTTTAAACTTTTTAGAATGGCATGTAGAACAATGTTTCTTTAGCCTCTTCATCATAACTGATAAGAAACAGAAATTTCAATAATTTATTTTGATATTTAAAATTATTTTAAAAATATTCTTTTTGCATTTTTTATATGAATAAGCACACCTACTTTCTGTAGGTGTCCGCGGGCCGCATAAAATACACCGGCGTGCCGCATGTGGCCCGCGGACCATAATTTGCCCACCCCTGAATGCTATCTGGAAAACTAACTTGTGCGGCTTGACTTGCTGGGCTCGAGGTTAAAGTCTCGTGAAGTTGTCTGACGTAGTACACATCATCTTCCTCGTGCTGTGACGTGAGAGCACAACAAAGGGAGGTAGTCAACACAAATACAAGAGCAACAGTTACCTTCCTTTGTTTACTCAACATTTTGAAACAGTGATCTAATGATTAATGTGAAAACAAGTCACGATAAGACTAGTTGAAAGATATTTTTTTCTAAATTACATTGCACATCTGGTGTTATTCTGTTTTGGCATAGTGTGTCAATATTTTTAGTATATAAACAAGGACATTTTTTAATTTCAAGCTTATCAAACTTTACACTTCTTTGTTGGCACGTATCATTCTGACCTGCGGGGATTATGCAAACTACAATATGGCATTAGGGTCTGACTATTAGTTGCATTGTGGGATGTATGGGGTTTTGTGGGAGAAGTACTAGCTCTGTCAACTGGGCAGTCGGGCTTTTTTGGGCAGCTCATTGACCTTGGTCTCCACTCAGAGCCCAGCTCTCACCTGTGGCTCCAAGCAGTTGTCACAGAAGTGCATTAGTGACAGTACTTGTCAAGGTAGGGGAAAAAAACAACATTTGTTGTATCGAAGGCAGTTATAACGCATTGAGTCACGTGACTTCAATTACACGCATAAAACTATCAATGTCTTGTTCTTACTTTTCGTATAAATGGAATGTGCAATGATCAATAATCTCAGGACAATTTCCGAAATTTCCACAATAAATGCAGACATTATATAGACGGATAGAAACCCATCCGCCAGTTAAACTATGCAAAGAAAAATCATGAGTGAATTTTAACCTACCGTAGCCAAATTGAAAGTGTGAACATTAAATGAACATAGATTTTTTTCTCCTCAGGTTTCTAGGTCTAAATAACTTAGTTTTGCATTAACAAATCCTTATCAGTCGCGTTCTCTCAGAGATCCACTTTACAAGTTTAATTTAGAAACAATGCGAACTCTTTATCTGTCAAGTGGAGAGAAAACTTAAGTGGTACGGCTACTTACCAATACATCTGTGTAGTTAAGGATAATTCATGGAATTATAAAATCACTAATTAGGTCAATACTTTTTCGCGTGGAAATGTATTTGCATTGAGTAATTGTGTATTGATCTGATCTGTCATTGTCTTGTGATTTGTTTATCAACTGTTGATGTTATATTTTCTTTTGACTAAATTGGATTAATAAATTAATTATTAGATATAGTGACCAACAATCAGGACCTTAAGTCGCACTTAATTGCGTTGTGTAATAATTTAGTTTATTTACTATAATTATTTTTCTTTTTTGAGAACTGACAAAGCGATTTTTGTATAGCATTCGATAGTAAATGTTCAGCTTGTATATCAAAATAAAAATTGGCATTTAAAAATCAATGAACAGATGTAGGACTGCTGCTTAGACATCTGGAAAATAATCCTATTTTGTTGTATGTCCTTGTAGAATAATACTAACATTTTATTACCACATAAAGTGAAAAAAAAAAAGCAACAACCCAGCAATACAGTTAAGTTTAGAGATATACGAAATAATGTTAAGACATTTCATTCTTTAATTCTTATATACAATCTTTGATGAAGAGTTGTTTCCCTTCAAGCATTCGTGCTATCTCTAGTCTCATTAAGATCCCGAGTCTCATTAAGATCCCTAGTCTCATTAAGATCCCAAAGTCTCATTAAGATCCCAAGTCTCATTAAGATCCCTAGTCTCATTAGAATCTCTAGTCTCATTAGGATCCCTAGTCTCATTAAGATCCCAAAGTCTCATTAAGATCCCAAGTCTCATTAAGATCCCTAGTCTCATTAGAATCCCTAGTCTCATTAGGATCCCTAGTCTCATTAGGATCCCAAGTCTCATTAAGATCCAGAGTCTCATTAAGATCCCTACCCTCATTAAGATCCCTAGTCACATTAGGATCCCTAGTCTCATTAAGATCCCGAGTCTCATTAAGATCCATAGTCTCATTAAGATCCCTACTCTCATTAAGATCCCTAGTCTCATTAAGCTAGTTATACATCACCATCATTGCTCGAACCCAAGACGTTAACTTGGATAGATACTTCTCAAACCTTCAGAATCCCCCTTAAAGTACTTACTCTGTATTGAAATTAATACCTAATGACATTATTAAGATACGATAAGATTAATAATATATAAGTTCTGATGATAATTATATTTGAACAACTATTTCGTCTGCACTGAACTATATTGAAGCGTCAGACCAACACATTTCGAGTTTTTACATGTCCGTCTAATCCCTTAACGATGTCTCCAGCCACAGGTTTAAACCAGTGGTCATTTTCAACTTTGTTGTTTTTGTTTTTGTTATAGTAGTGTCCTGTGTCCTTTGCTTCACATAACAAGTACCACTTAATCGAACTAGGAATATTATAGTTTTAGTGAAATAAATTTTAATAAACGAAACTTTTTTTAAACCAGAATTCCATAACTGGATCTTACTAACAATAAACACAGATTCAAATTAGACCGAAACTTATTCATACGATATATAACAGGTAAATTAGGCTATAACTTATTCATACAATATATAAAAGAGGAAGAATACAAAATCGTTGGATTTAAAAACATACAGCATAAAAAAGAAACAAATACAGATTTATTATCGTATCATTTAAAAATTATCATTTGCAACCTACGTTAAGTCTTAAAGGTGAAAAACATTTAATAAAAGGTTACTCCCCTTTTCTCAACTGGTTATATATTCTATTCATAGTCTCACTGACCTCTTACATTAGATTTAGTCTCTAGTTTCTTGCATATATTATAGAGATATTACAGAGATATTCACTGCCGAACTGCTAATTGCGACAACGAACGACAGACGGAAGCTCTGGATGGAGTTTGGGAACATTTTTTCCCTACCATTCGGCCAATCGTTTGTCTTCAATCAACTCAATAATCTTATGGTGCTGATTAGGTCACATAGAAGATCTTGTCGCTTATGGAATGATTATATAAAACCCGAATCTAGCCGAATCACTTCCTACATGTATTCCTGCGCAAAGCTCTGACAAGGTAAGGTTCCGGAACTGCTGTTAGTCCCAGGACATAGTTCATGGACGGTGGTTGACCTGGGCGGGGCGGCAGGAACTCAAACGTTTGCACCATGCGAGAGATATACAAAAATAGTTCTGTGTTAGCCATGACTCTGCCCAGGCAGACACGGCGGCCTATGCCAAAGGGAACAAACTCTTCGGGGACCTTCAGCCGACCTTGCTCGTCAATGAACCTCTCTGGCCGAAATAGTTTGGCATCTTGACCCCAGATTGTTTTGTCGAAGAGGACAGAATCCAAGTTGGGAACAACAAGGGAACCTCTGGGAACGGTGAAACCCTTTATATGGACGTCTTTCGGACATGTTCTGACGATGGAGACGGGAGATATACTGGACAGCCGTTGAGTTTCTAGGATGGACGCCACGACGTAGGTCAGTCTAGGCTTGTCCCGGAGTGTTGGCGCCCGGCCTTTTTCCACGTGTTGGTCAATTTCATTGACAATTTTTCTCTGAACATCCGGGTAGTTCAGCATGTAGAGTATGAACCAGGCGATAGTGGCAGACGTGGTCTCAGAGCCAGCGATAAACAAATCGGAGACAACTTTGAGTAGGTTAATCTCATCAAGTGTGGTTGTTTGCCCTTGTCTAACACGAGTTGTCCTTTCTGTCAAATATGCAGCGATGAAGTTATCCCTGGGGTCTCTGTTTCTGCTCTCCTCTATCCAAAGTTTAAATTCTCCGTAAAGCGCTTCCATAGTCTGTAGTAAACTTTTGTATCCTAACACATCTAAGGGCAATAATTTTAACAAAGGGAAATAACTCATCATAACAATTTGCTGATTTTTGGTAATGATTGTCTGTATGTCACGGATAATGTTCTCAAATCTCGGGTCGTCGTATTGAAACACGTGACCCAACAAAATGGCACAAATGATGCTGGAGGTGCTCGCTGAGATCATCTCTCTGATGTTTACAGGCTGACCATCGGACTTGTCCAAATGACCCAGAAACCGGTTCACTTCTGTTGTCACTCTCGTCGCCAAGACGTTTTCGTCCAGTCCAAGTTTTCTGAAGATATTTAAAGTGACGCTCCTGTGCTCGCGCCAAACATCTCCCGAGGCGAAGGCGAGTCCTTTCCCTTGATATCCCATCAGCTGTTGTGAGAAAAGAAAAAAATAATAGAAAGGAAACACATTTCCAAATTTTGAGTTTAGGTCAATTCTTTGAAACAGTAGACACATTGATGGGCAAACCAAGTGCCTTTATCTTTGTGTCTTTTTGAGTATTTTATTTAGGTTTTGTTTTTATATTTGTAAATTATGGTTTAGTATTTTATGTATTATAGCTACTTTAATTTTCATTCTTTTGTATTGAAGAGTCTCTTAATCTTAGAGTATGAATATGGGTTAATCATGGGTTAACCCATTAAGCCGACATATTTATATCAAATATAAACTACTGTGAAAACGGGATTACCCGATTTGTGAATACTTCTATTTCTTTATTAGAGATACAATTTGGTACTTTTTGTCTATTTTTAGGCTCCTTCGGCAGTGGGAGAGATTTTAAAAATCAAATGCGGTCTCCGCCATGATCTAAGACAGGGGTTCTCAACCTGTGGGTCGCGACCCTCTTGGGGGTCGAATGACGATTTGCCAGGGGTCGCCTAAGACCATCGAGAATATGGATTGTTATTGTCTATTCTTCTATTGTTGTATGTGTGTGTGGGGAGGGGGGTCGCGGCAGAGTGGGGGTTTGTAAAAAGGGGTCGCCGAGCTTAAAAGGTTGGGAACCGCTGATCTTGTCAGGGACTATTTTAGGGAAGCATTTTATAGATAGTGGAGTGTTTATATCCATTACCATTTCCGTCATTAACAACCTTTAAAATAATGATATAGATGTCAAAATACTTCTGCACTTTTCTAGTTTGACCTGTTTGGAAAACAAAGAAAAATAAAGAGAACACTGACCTCGTCAAAAACCATTACAGGTCTGTCTGAGAAGTCGTCTGCTCGTCTGATCAAAGCCTCTTTGATGACGTCATATCCGTTGAGCACAATGAGCAATTTCGAACCAATGTATAAACTAGAACAGAGATTATGGTTCCAAACATGACTCTTCTAATTATAATCTCGCAAAAAAGAAACTTAATCATAACGAAACTTATATAACGGTTTTAAAAATAGATACATTTAAAAAAAATCTTGCTTGCCTGAATATATCGCCGCACTGACGTCTCCACTTCTTATACTGTGGTCTAAAATCTTTTTTAAGGTGCAATAAATGACCAACAACAGGCAGTGGTCTCACTGGACTTGGAGGCACTATTCTAGTGTCACGATACATACAATAAAGACTGGCTAAGAACACTATTATTAAAAATATAATACAGAAAAACATGAAATCCATGTTAATATCTCAAAAATTTCCACGGAAATGTATGCAAATGAAGCTTCACACATATAGATCAGTATGTCAAGGGTCGGGGGTCAAGCCCTCGTGTGCGCTCCACAGGTCTAATTGAATATGCGGCGCTTATAAATATCAATACAACACTTTTCAAACGAAAGTATTTAACTCCAGTGAAGAAATCAAATGTCCAGCACATATATCTCCATTACGTTGCATTGATTCCGTTTTTTGTTGACTATAACTGTGCAGCTGATTTGATTTTGATATTAACTATTTCTCCGTGTGGCTTGATTCTCAAGATCCGGGTTAAATTTGAAAAGGTCGCCATTGAAAACTCTTGAGATACCTCGTAGAAACAAAAAAAGCGTATTTCTGATCTCATCCTTTCTTTGTATTAGCCGCTTCTGCTGAAAGATCTTTGTAGATTAAGGTTATTGACATTGAATGGCAGAGAGTAACTGGGAGCGCTTGTTGACTTCCGCCAGCATTGACTTTTTACAGAAGCATTTTGTAGTCTTTAGATAAATCGTGAGAACTATAGATCTGTATCTAGATCCTTTTCCGTTTTATGAATTCTGCCTTTACATTTGCCAGAAATTATCATTTGTTATAAACTTTATATGTGATATTAAATTTGGTCTGTCTTTACTTGTTAAATGTCTTATTTTTATCCGCATTAGTGATTCTGCTGAATTTGTTTTTTGCAGCTACTTTTTAATCATCATCAACACACACACACACACACACATCTCTCACACAAACATGTTTATGTTTGCTAGTGTTGAAATATCAATGCTACTCAAGGTTCTTGAAGGGGGGGGGGGAGGGGGTGATATGTGTATTTTTTAAAGAGGACAATCTTATATATATCCCCCCTCCCTGGTTTTGTAAAACAGGTGACAAGTATTTACAAAAATGTTAGGCTGTTTACAAAATGATAGATAAAAAATGACCTAACAACTAATAATAGCAGTACCAAAGTACCAAGGCTATCGAGAGAAGATATATATATATATATATATATATATAGTTCGTCCATCGTGGTTCGATGATGACCACTTTGTCATCCAGGGGGCTGAGGGCTTTGCACTGGGGTTTTATGCCAGCAACCTGTGCGGCAGTTTTCACAGCGCGACGCCATGATGCTCTGTCATGTGCCTCTGTCTCCCAGTCTCCGAGAGAAGGAGGTCAGGAACATATAGCGAAACACAGGAGGATAACATGAAACACAGACCTCCAGCGACCAGGTACCAGTTTAACATGTAACCAGACCATCCAGATTCCCATAGAAAACAAAATCAGTTTTGTTTTCCGGCCTCCCTATCTCTACACAGGGTCACGTGATTGCGTGCCCATTCCAGAGCCCGCCCCCCCCCCACCCCATGCCACGTTTCTAATATCTTTTGACCTCGAAGATGGCTCTATCAATCTTCCTCCACTAAAAAGCCTGCCGCACACGAATAAATCAGTAAGTTGGGTCTTATTGCAGATAAGCCTGCTTCTTCTTCTCTCAGCCCCATTGTTAGCTCTGAGTTCTTTCATCGCGCACGCTCTTCCGACCTCGTATCTTCGCGAGAGCTCCCAGTGGTGCCTTTGTAAAGCCTGTGTTGGTCAATTTTAAACAAAACGTAATTAGAGTTGGATGTCGTCTTAAACAGGATTCGAGCCCGGGGACCCCGGATCAGATGCCAAGAGCATCACCACTCAACCACCGCGTCTCCACCTCTTTTAGGCGTATCTGTAAAAGACTTTTACAAAAAATTCAACACTATGTTTGATATTTTAACCGTCGTGTTAATGTTTACATGTTACCATAGCGTGCCTCAAGCCTTAATTATAGTTGTAAACATCGCTATTTAGATTGAACTATTAATATTTCTTCCTTTAGCCTTAGTGTTCAGCGTCCAACTTTTAATACCAACACGCATAAAAAGCCAAGAACACAGTTTTAATTTTTACTTGAAAGCGGTAGCTACTCTTCCATATTTATTGACAATTTAATCGTAGCAGAAAATGTAAATTACATTTTAAAAAATCTTCTAACTTTTCTTCAATTTATTGTAAAGTTAGACCCTAGGTATTTAATGAGTCACCTTTTTCTAATGTTTGGTCATTTAGCTGAATCAAGTATCTTGGGTCATGTGTACTACCATCGAGTGATTTCTTTTTAAAGTACTAGTCTGGATGCGAACTAGCACGTATCGAGCTACTCTACCTCAAAACATGGAAAACTACCACAAAATGATAATAAAGAAGTTTATCTGAGGAAAAAGATGTGATAATTAATGAATGCCATACTGCTCAGAATTGTATAACTTTTAAATCTAGAGTTACTTAATGTCCCTGGAGTATCTAACATCAACTTATATCGTACTGCTTCCTAGGAAGTAACACCGGTTGTGAAAGCCATGGAAAAAAAGGGAAATCACCCAGAGTTGTCATTATTTAGTTTAGAAGTGAGTAGTTGTACTTGCTTCTCTCCTATGAGATTTATATAATGTACAGACATAAAATTGGAAATCGGCCTCCCGTTTATGGGAAAGCTATGAGTAAATCCTTTTAGGGTTTCTAGCATGATATGATTTAAGAATATTAAAGAGGAAGGAATGGATTATTACAGCAATTGAATAGATATCTATATTAGTCTATCTAAAATAGGGGTAAGGTATTACAAAGCTAATATTTTATTAGCCAATCATGTTAGAATATTATAGAGAGCAAAAATCTTAAGTATGAATTTGTTCTCAAACAGCTGTGCAGAATATACGCTAAAAATGTGTCAGTCTTTCTTTTATAGTACTATGAATTATTCAAACTTTTGCGTTTGTATATAGGTCATGTGATGGTCGCAACGATATGTTTTTTCCTTCCCTTTTTTATGTGGTTTATTCAGATTATTCAGGATGGCTGCCTGGTCGTGCGGTTCGCGCGCTGGAATGTCGTCCAGATTTATCGATGGTCCCGGGTTCAAGCATCCAAGTCCAGACCATACAATACTCTTCAAACCTGACGATCATTAAGTTGACTATTGTCTTTTGTTGTAGACACGATATTCGATATTCCTTGATATTCGAAGTCTTTCAAAAAGAACTGTGTTTAGTTTCTATGGAAACTTAAAGGTTTCAAGAAGTGCAACGGATGAGCCTCGACCTGGGAGAACAGACATTTTAATTATCTTTTTTTAAAATGGTTTATTCAGATTATACTTTCACTTACACTAACACACAAGACAGACAGGTTAACGTATCCACGTCCTGATCATATAATACTGTTGAGCAGTCAAGGTTATTGAGAAGTTGTATATTCATCAATTATAAGGTCTTAGTAGCAGAATTAGGAGCATAAGCGAGTGGTCCAAACAAGATCAGTTTCTCATGTTCATTACACAGAGCGAGGATCCAAAACTGTTCATAGTTAGTGATTGTGTTGGACCTTTTTAGTTCATGATCAAATACACTGTTTATTGTAATATACCCGCTGGAGTTCATCAATTAATAAGTCATAGTCGCAGATATAGGAGCATTAGCGAGTGGTCAAAACAAGATCAGTTTCTCATGTTCATTACAAAGAGCTAAGATCCAAAATTATTCATAGTTTTAATGATTGTGTTGGATCGTTTACCATCTGACAGATCAGCCTGAAGTCCTATTGATCTGATGTTTTTATGACATACTTACTTAAAGCCGGGCTAATCAACAATGTTCCTGTCCAGGAGCATTCTTTCAAATCAATACATGGGAAATTTTCATTCTATTCAGCACTAATACAAAAGTTTCAATTTTTCTATTTATATAAAAGAAATATTAAAAGTAAAACAGGTAATACAGATACTTTACTATATTCAAAAAAAAAAAAAATTTTAATAAATAAAATTATTTTTTTTTTATTCTAAAATTTTTAGAATGATAAATTAAAAAATCATTTAAGTAATTTTATGGCATTGTAAATATTTATTGTAAACAAAGGATTTATTTTGAAATAAAATGCAAACTTTTCTTAATAAAACACCTACAGTGTTCTCTATATCGTTGTACTACGAAAATAAAAAAGGGAAATGTTATCCCTGCAGAAGCATTAACTGTTGGAAGGATGTCCTTTATTTTTAAATTTCTATTAGTATTCTATTGGTATTATTAAATTTAGAATTTATAAGGTCGAATATAGAGTTAGCATTAAGCAGACTCTTTCTTTTTACTAATAAAATTCGACAACGTAAAACATGTTTTAATTCATACAGAGTTTAATATTTTGAAACTTTATTACAGGGATACTGAATTCAATAATTGCAGATTTATTTTTTAGAAGGAAATTTAATTCAGAAAATTTATAAATAAATAGACAGTTTCATTTATCAAGTGTGCAGTTCGATATCTTCGTAGATTATTGGCTTTGGGGCCAATGGTACAGAGCTCGACCGTCTGTAAAGGCATTTTTTAAAATTTTCTTTTTAATAAACTGTTTTATTCTAATTTAATAAAAAAAACAATATATTGAAAAATGGCACTGTCTAAGTAGTCCTAGTAGGCTAAACCAGGTAGAGGGTATCTGACGTGTCCATGGCACTCAGTACACTGAGGTCTAGCATGTGAAGTCTGGACTTGGCGGCCTGTGCGTAACGTCACAAAACTAGACTAATCGGACAGAATGGCAAGTACCAGCACAGTGCTGTGGAGTACTCAAGAGCAGGACAAGACACACAGAAAGTCTCTGGTCATCCACTGCACCCAAACTAGTCCCCGGACGTCTTAACCAAATCTTGCTTCCGGAAAAGGACGGGCTTTAGGGCGAGAGAGTGAGGTCGACGTGTTGCGCGAATCCTCATCACTTTAATCCAAATTCCAGCGCAAGTCACTTGTCACCCCCCCCCCCCAATAGTGCTTACCTATTTTATTACAATTTATTTTTAATGTTAATTTCATCTCCCGCCCCTTAAATGGTCTTTAGGGAGTGTGGTCGAGAGGCGAAGTTCGACACCCGACTCGGGCAGAGTTGTGTTTACTGAGCGCCTAAAGGCAGCACGGAAAACCAACTCCTAGATACCCTCTCCCCCCCCCCCCCCCCACTGGTCCACAAAAGAGATTGGACCAAAAGCGCTCTGAGCACGCTTATAAGCATGAAAGTTGCGCTATATAAAAGCTATAATAATAATACGTCACTGTTCCCGTAACAAAAATTTATTTACTTTTCCCAACTAGCAACTATCGTAATCAGAAATCTGTGCTTTGATGTCGGTCAGCTGACTTTTTATTTGTAAATTTTGGACCTTTGTACCTTTATTAAATATGATTTCTAACAATATGACTGTCACGGGTGAATGTGTGTATGTATGTATAATCTATTTTTACAAAAGAGCGAATCACCGGAAGTGAGTTAGTTGTCAAACGTAGAGAGTGCAGTGTGTGATATGCCGGAAAAGTTCATTAAAGTTGATGTGTTTTGATCTAGTTGTTTAGTTGTTTTATTCGATAATTACAGCGGAACCTCGGGACACCTAGACGTATTGAGAGGGTAGTTGTCAGAGAGAGTTATAATTAATATAGAATTGGAAAGCTGTAACAGTGACCGAACTAGCTAACTGTTCGTCTCATTACAGTATTGAGAGAAGTTCCTCTTTGTTTGCCAGCCAAGGTGTTGATTTATAACAAGAAAAACATTAAAAAAAAACAACAAAACTGATATTAAGCGTACTTGTGTCAATTAGTTTGAATCAATCATGTAATTAAATTTGTAATACATCTAGACTAACAATATATAAAAAAAAACTTTTATAAAAATAAATTAAAACAAAGGGAAAGAAATATATTCGACCTTGTGGGCTAAAGCCTTCTCAGGCTCCTCAAGCCAACACCGTAACCACTCTGCTAGCGAAGAGTTTGTGAACATGGAAGATTGTATATCTGTTGTTTCTATTTCATGTTTGTGTTCGCAAAGCCTGAGACGGCAACATAATATAAAGGGGGCTAATTCAGCTTATACCACCACTGCAGTCAAATATTATTTCCTTCCTTTGTTTTGAGATACCAAACAAAGTAATTTATTACCAATAGTTAATTGACTAATTGGTTATTTTTATTTTTGTATTGTCAGTGTGCAAAATTTCAGCTGTATCTGAGATTGGGTGTCGGAGAAATTACACTGTGTCTCTATCATTCTTTCTCTGACTTTACAAAGACACACTGTGTCTCTATCATTCTTTCTCTGACTTTACAAAGACACACTGTGTCTCTATCATTCTTTCTCTGACTTTACAAAGACACACGGTGTCTCTATCATTCTTTCTCTGACTTTACAAAGACACACGGTGTCTCTATCATTCGTTCTCTGACTTTACAAAGACACACGGTGTCTCTATCATTCTTTCTCTGACTTTACAAAGACACACTGTGTTTCTATCATTACTCATTCTTTCTCTGACACACTCTGTCTCTGTCATTACTCATTCTTTCTCTGACACACTGTGTCTCTATCATTTCTCATTCTTTCTCTGACACTGTGTCTCTATCATTACTCATTCTTTCTCTGACACACTGTGTCTCTATCATTACTCACTCTTTCTCTGACACACCGTGTCTCTATCATTACTCACTCTTACTCAACGAAGACTCAATGTTTCTACCAGCACTTTAACACTTGACATTTACATTACACTATCAACTATTTTAGCTTGATAGTATAACGCTTATCACTTAACTCTTTCTCTCCTAATTGACGATACCAACGTTGATTTGAACTCATTAAACTAAATTCAATTTTGGATTTATAAACTTTTATTTATGTTGTGTAAAAAAAAAAGAGCATACAATTCCCTATAATTCGATGCCAACTATAACATTTTCTGATATCAAACAAAAAAAGTTATCAAAGTTTAATCATAACAGTATAGTGAAATACAAATATGCAAAATTAATAATACTATTGGAACGAAGAAAATAATTACGGAGAGAAAGAGTTAATCATTAGGTTACTCATTCCCTTTGTTGATGTGGTATATGCATTATCAACATGTTACAAGTGCAGCAATAGTACAGAGATGACGAAGAAGAATCAATTATAAAATAAAAGTATTATTTAAATTGCATCACACAAGCCAATCGGTGTTTAAAAAAAAACAACAATAAACAATGACGTAATAGTCTCATTATCATCATAACATAACACATTCTTCAACATCTTTTGACATGTCAAGTCATTATTTTTTGGTGGGTATCTTTACAAAAAATCCAATTACATTCTCTTTAAGTACACAAACAAAGCTTTAATCTTGATTCAATGAAAGGCAACAATTTCAAAAGTATGAGGAGTTGGAAACATAAGATTGACTGTTTGGAAATATTGCCAGATTTTTATGCGATTTGTTACAGCTTTCAAAAAAAATTGCCACATAGGCAGCAGATAGAATTGTCGTCTGCTGTTGTTATTGAATGTCATCAAATGAACTCTTCAAAACTTGGTTCCTTGAGCGGGAACATTTAGTTTAAAAATACATATTTGTAAATGAAGTTACTTATAAATCCATGACGTTTTATGTACAGAAATCAAACAAGCAAAATATAAAAATACTTTAAAAAAACAACAACAACAAACAAAACAAAGCAAAGCTTACCAGATCCACAATTACAGCCAATCTCTCAATACTGTAAAATATATTTCCCTTTATCAATATCAGACAAATATAATAAATTACTATTAATCAATTAACTAAATGGTTAATTAATTTTTTAAATTAAATCATGTTTTATAAGGAACAATGATTAATTGTGCAAAGTTTAGCTTAAACCGATATGAGAAGTGGGAGTAATAACGTATTCAAAATTTGTGCCACACAGACAGAGTCACTTTGTTTTGGATTTGTAAAAATCAATTATAAACGTATGACTGTTTGTGGTTGCAGTGAAATTACCAAGGTGGTTGAACCCAATAACACATAATATGTAGAATTAAACTCTTATAAATCTATGTATTTATAGAATTCTTAAGTTGTTAATACAATTTAATATTTAAACAATTGAGATACACCTTGTACAAAATTCTTATCAAGGCCACTACGTTATTAATTTAAAAGTTAAATCTCTCATGAATTAGATTTATTGTCACAAAGAGCAGAAAGCTTAACAAAATTACATATATTGTAAATGCGATACATTGTCTCCCCTTACAGCTCAGTTCTCACGAGCCACGATTTTAACCTCATAGCTCCGCGCGAGAACTGTCAGACCAAACTGGTAATCCATCGATGGAGGATTTTTAGGGTCGACTGCTAGAAACTGAAATTTTTGAAGCATGTTGGACACGTAGATCACGAGAGCCGTATTGGCAAAAGACTCACCCACGCAGATTCTCTTCCCCAAGGAAAACGGAACAAACTCCTCCGGAACGTGAACATGCCCGTCAGGATCCAGAAACCTTTCCGGGCGGAAGTTCATGACGTCTTTGCCCCAGATGTTCTCATCGTACATAACGCTGTCCAGACATGGCACGATGTAGGCGCCTTTCGGGATGTCGTAGCCCTGGATGGTCGTGTCCTGAAGGCAAGTGTGGAAGAAGGAGTTCGCTGCTAGACTGCACAGCCTTTGCGTTTCCAGAATGGCGGCATGAAGGTAGTGTAACTTGGTTTTGTCCTGAATCGTCGGCACTCTCTCAGTCCCAACGTTCTCTTTGATCTCAGCGAACACTTTCTCTTGAACTTCCGGAAAGTTGATCATGTACAGCACAAACCAGTAAATAGTCCCGGGGGTCGTCTCGGAACTCCCTATAAACATATCAAAGATAAATTTCAGCAGATTCTCCTGGTCCATCGTTGTGTCCTCGCCGGACTTCCGTCGCCTCTCCAGCTCCTCCAAGTAGGAAGAGATCACACTCTCTTGCGTGCTGTCCTCTCGGATTCGCTCCACCATCACGTTAAAAAACTGGAAAAGTTCTTTCATCTCACGTTTGAGCAGCTTCACTTTGAAGAAATCCCCCGGCAGATGGCGCAAGAGGGGCAGGAAGTCGGTGAAGCTGTTTAAGTAGAAGTAGTGGAACAGGTCTCCCAGGTAGGCCATAAACGTGTTGAACTTAGCGTCGATGTAATCAAAACGCTGGCCGAACATCATGGCGCACATGACGTTCGAGAGACTGGTCCTGGTGATCAGCCTTATGTCCACCGGGTTGCCGTGGTAGCTGGAGAGATGATCCAAGTAATGGTTGACTTCCTCCTGCATTCTCTCGGCCAGGAGGTTTTTGCCCATGCCAAATTTGCGCAGGATGTTCAGGGTGACAGCACGGTGCTCTTTCCAGATTTTGCCGGAGGATGTTATGACGCCCAGTCCGACAGACCCAGCCATCTGTAAAACAACATAAATACAGAATTAAACAAAGTCTAACGTTTCCATTCACTGTGTAGTTACCATTACAAAGTCAATGGACTTGTGCGAATAGAAATATTTGTACCGATTACTTTTGTTTAACTTTTAGCTGTCTCAATGCGCTATGATCTTATCACACCTCTGGACCAGTTGGGAAAAGAGGGATGGAAAAAAGGAGAATCTGTGTGAATGTTTACATGATCGCTTTTATAATGCCTAAAAAAATGTTCACTAAGGGTTAAACAGTCCTCAAGGGGACTAATTCAAATTATACCACCACTTCTGTCAAGAACGATTTCTTTCCCTTTTATATACAAAATAATTACCAACGGTTATTTTTTTTTTTATTGATTCTCGTGTTGTCAGGTAAAAGAAATAATTGTGCAAAATGTTAGCTCGACCCAAGGACCGAGATTAGGTATGGGAGAAATGTCGTGTACAAGCGTTTAACCAGAGTGAGTTGAAAAATTTTGTAATGTTTTGTATGCCAGTTGATCCCAGGTAGATGTGTCCAGGAATGTCATCTTGTTGACTGCGGTTAGTGTTCTATCACTTCTGAAGTTGAGGTTAACCTCATTCAGGGAATAAATTACAATTATTAAAATTCACTAATAATTTATATTCCAGATAAAGCTTCCGCCATCTAAAGAGTATTTTACTTATGTGCTCTAAATAATAACTAAAGAAACAAATGTAAAGAAATCTTTATTTATACAATTTTTGGTTTAAAACTGGTTTTTATGTTGTAAATAGAAATATGTAATTGCGAAAAAAAACCAGTGGCACATGATATGTAGAATAAAACTCTTATAGATCTATGTGCTTATAGAAATCCTAAGTTGTTAATACAATTTAATATTTAAACAATTGAGATGTACCTTGTACAAAATTCTTATCAAGGCGAGTACGTTATTAATGTAAAAATTAAATCTCACATGATTTAGATTTATTGTCCCAAAGAGAAAAGCTTAACAAAGTCACGTCCATTATAGAAATAATAAATTGTCTCAGTAATTTTGGGCTCTATAGTACACACCATTCCAGTATATATAAATCCCAAAAGTGTACAATGAAATATTCAAGCTTAAATCCTATCGAGCAAGGATACGGCTCCAGCAACTGAGCCAGTCATTGAAGGTTCTCCATTAGTGCAGACCAGTGGTTCCCAGATATTTTTTTTTGTCTCGTAGACCCCTTGCCATATTTTCTGGATTACGGTAGACCCCTTGATTAACTTATATTGCATTTGTAAAAAAAAAAAAAATAGGGGCCGGTACTCAGTGATGGATTGCCTAACTTTTGCAAATTCACCGACTCTATTTATTTAAAACCTTATTTCTAACTGTAGTGAGTCTAAGAATGAAAAAGTAACTTAAAGCTACATTTAAAGTTAGAGAGATCTTTTTTATTGGTGAAATTTAAATTTTGAAACCAATTAAACTAATTAATATATAGATATAGTACAGGAATCACTATACACAGTGGAAATATGCATTCTTTTGTGTTGTTTTTTTTTTTTCAGGTTCATCATTCGTTGCTTCGGGTATTATGTTTCATATAGAAGTTTGTTGTTCTATGAAGTAGTCCTTCAAACATTAAATATTAATTAATTTATGCATTTGCCTTGAATATCATTGTGAAAGTACTCGCAAAGAGTTTCTCGTGTATTTCTTGATCTTTCACGTCTGGCTCAAATATTGGGTCCGCGGAACTATTTTCATTAACAGGAGAAGGGGCGAAGGCGAGTAACTGGCGCCTAAGTCACTAATCTTTGGGCAGGAGGGACTCATTAACCTTCGCTTGCAACCCACCTAGCAGAAGGAAAACTGAATTCGAACCTCTGCTGCCTTGTCGCTATACCGAAACACGGCGACCTTTAAGCAGTTTGCAGGACAGTGCTACACCCTGTCAGAACCTGCGACACCTCTGATCCCAAACTGTATATGTCGTTTGCAAAGAATTATATAAGCATAAGTAGCATTCAATGTTATAGCTCATACCACAGTAGTGCCCTTGAACTGTAGTGTTGCATAAAGAAATTCGTTTAATATCAGATGTAGGTTTTTTATAAAATAATGGGGATAGTGCCCGCTTTAAATCTTTTTTATCTCTGGGGGATAGTGCCCGCTTTAAATCTTTTTTATCTCTGGGGGATAGTGCCCGCTTTAAATCTTTTTTATCTCTGGGGGATAGTGCCCGCTTTAAATCTTTTTTATCTCTGGGGGATAGTGCCCGCTTTAAATCTTTTTTATCTCTGGGGGATAGTGCCCGCTTTAAATCTTTTTTATCTCTGGGGGATAGTGCCCGCTTTAAATCTTTTTTTTATCTCTGGGGTATAGTGCCCGCTTTAAATCTTGTTTCATCTCTGTGGTATAGTGCCGCTTTAAATCTTGTTTTATCTCTGTGGTATAGTGCCCGCTTTAAATCTTGTTTTATCTCTGTGGTATAGTGCACGCTTTAAATCTTGTTTTATCTCTGGGGTATAGTGCCCGCTTTAAATCTTGTTTTATCTCTGGGGTATAGTGCCCGCTTTAAATCTTGTTTTATCTCTGTGGTATACTGCACGCTTTAAATCTTGTTTTATCTCTGGGGTATAGTGCCCGCTTTAAATCTTGTTTTATCTCTGTGGTATAGTGCACGCTTTAAATCTTGTTTTATCTCTGGGGTATAGGGCCCGCTTTAAATCTTGTTTTATCTCTGGGGTATAGGGCCCGCTTTAAATCTTGTTTTATCTCTGGGGTATAGTGCCCGCTTTAAATCTTGTTTTATCTCTGTGGTATAGTGCACGCTTTAAATCTTGTTTTATCTCTGGGGTATATTGCCCGCTTTTAATCTTGTTTTATCTCTGGGCATAGTGCTTGCTTTAAATTTTGTTTTATCTCAGGGGTATAGTGCCCGCTTTTAATCTTGTTTTATCTCTGGGCATAGTGCTTGCTTTAAATTTTGTTTTATCTCAGGGGTATAGTGCCCGCTTTTAATCTTGTTTTACCTCTGGGGTATAGTGCCCGCTTTAACCGCGCAAGGCGCCACTTTTAGTGCATGCAACATGGTTTGTCCACCACTGCCCTATGACATCTGTGGCGGTCTAAGGGATTTTCATTCCCAGTTTAATAAAGAATTATCAATCTAGATTTGTATAAATGACTTATAAAACATACAACAGACGTTCGCTTTTTATATTAGCTATCAGAGTACGTTATGAGGAACTTACTGTATCAAAGCTGGACACTGGTCTGTCCGAGAATTCGTTTCCCCTCTTGATGATGACCTCCTTGAGCAGCTCGTAGCCGTTGAGAACTATGATGGTCTTGGAGCCGACGTAAAGACTGTTGCAACACAACGGGACAACAACACATTTAGATGGCAGTCTTGATAGAGTATTAACGTTTGGAGTGTGTGTGTGTGTGTGTGTGTCTAATGTCTGATGTAATCTTTAGTATGATTGACGTATGGAGTGTGTGTATCTAATGGCTGATGCAATCTTTAGTATGATTGAATTATGGAGTGTGTGTGTGTATAGTGTGTGTGTGTGTATCCAACGGCTGATGTAATATTTAGTATGATTGACATATGGTGTGTGTGTGTATATATATATCTATTGGCTGATGTAATTTTTTAGTATGATTGCCATATGAAGTGTGTGTGTGTGTATCCAACGGCTGATGTAATTTTTAGTATGATTGACATATGGAGTGTGTGTGTGTGTATGTATATCTATTGGCTGATGTAATTTTTTAGTATTTTTGACATGTGAAGTGCACATTGCTGAGCATGTAATGGCTGATGTAAACTTTAGTAGGATTAACTTACTGAATGTTTTAAAAAAAGTGCAGTGATGAGAAAAGGGGAGACGACTGACACGGAAGCACGTAAGAATACTTTATTGCCAGGACAATAAATTTACATATGACATTAAATGACATTTGTTATGTCCTACATTACTACACTTAAAATGATATCTGTAAATAGGTGTGAATAAACGTCAAGATTTATTTGTTTAATAACAAGAGAGTCTTCAAGTTTTTATTAAGATGTGTGTCAAAAGTTAAGTAATATGTTTACAAGGGTAAGTTGGTCTAGCTGTACGGAACTACACCACAAAAGTAAATTGGTATAGTTGCCCAGAACTACATCACAGAGTTACGTTGGACTAGCTGTCCAGAACTACACCACAAAAGTAAATTGGTATAGTTTCCCAGAACTACATCACAGAGTTACGTTGGACTAGCTGTCCAGAACTACACCACAAAAGTAAATTGGTATAGTTTCCCAGAACTACATCACAGAGTTACGTTGGGCTAGCTGTCCAGAACTACACCACAAAAGTAAATTGGTATAGTTGCCCAGAACTACATCACAGAGTTACGTTGGACTAGATATCCGGAAATACATCACAAGGGTAAGGGACTAGCTGTCTGAAGTTATTGTCCTGAAGTTAATTGCTTACTTTTATCCTGATGGTAATATCTTTGTTTTATTCTGATGTTAATATCATAGTATCACCCTGGTGCACTGGCGGATCCAGAACTTTGGAGTGGGGGGGGGCGATTTTTTTCCAAACCCTAACCCTAACGCCCAGTAAACCCTAACCCTATGCATAAACGTGCAGCATATATATATATATATATATATATATATGAGAAAAAAAAAGCGCAGCATTTCTCAACCTTCGGCGAAAAACAAAACAACTGGGGCAGCGCTATAAGGTTCCATAGTGGGTTTCGGGGCAAAGCCCCAACGCCAAAAGCGTTTTCTTGCTTTTTTCACTGAAGAAACGCATTCTCCTGACATATACAGCTCATTATTCATAAAAAGAATTCGGGGCGAAGCCCCGACGCCAAAAGCGTTTTCTTGCATTCTTCAATGCAGAAACGCATTCTCCTGACATATACAGCTCATTGCTCATAAAAAGAATTCGGGGCGAAGCCCCGACGCCAAAAGCGTTTTCTTGCATTCTTCAATGCAGAAACGCATTCTCCTGACATATACAGCTCATCGTTCATAAAAAGAATTCGGGGCGAAGCCCCGACGCCAAAAGCGTTTTCTTGCATTCTTCAATGCAGAAACCCATTCTCCTGACATCTACAGCTCATTATTTATCAATGGAGTTCGGCAAAAGCGTTTTCTTCACTGCAGAAACGCATTCTCCTGACAACTACAGCTCATTATTCATCAGTGGGTTCCGACGCCAAAATCCTTTTCTTGCATACTTCATAGAAGAAACGCATTCTTCTGACCTAAAGCTAATTTTTCATACTATTAAAAAAGGACCATTGGAATAATGTTGTACTTGAAAAATATTCTAATATGAATTTATAGGCCCTTAATACATTGCAAATAAAACCGATTTGTTCCTTGAGAAGATAAGATACCCCACATATTTAGATTTGGCTTTGAGGATCGACGCCGAAAAAAGAATTATTCGATAAATAATATTCAATAAAATTGAAGTATAAATTGTGAGTTATAGTCCCAAATTTATTTAACTAGAAAAATTTCAGATTAAGTAAAGGTTGGGAAAAGGCGACTATGTTTAGTATTATTTGGGTTTAGAACTTCTCAATCATGACTCTTATACTAAAAATTTCGTTTGAATTCTAACTTTCTTAAAATAATTATGATAAATTCATGTGAAATTACATAAACTATGTCTGGAAATGAGAGGGGCGGTAGAGTGAAAACGATTAATCCTCGCTCCTTTAATAATTTCTGCTTAAGATTGCATTTGGCATTAAAGAATAGGGGTGGGGCGACTCAACTAATTTTGTTCACAAACTATGATTCTCCATAAAAATAGGACCGCCCCCCCCCCCCCCACTCAGAGGGCTAGAGTGGGAGGGCAGTACATGCAATCACTCTCCCCCCAACTCCACCGAATCGGCCAAGATACCAGAAGGGGATTGACATAATATAAAATTTATATATTAATTGAATTAATTTTGTACACAAACTATGATTTCTCCATAAAAGTAGGACCGCCCCACCCCACTCAAAGGGTTTAGGCAGTAGAGGTATTCGCCCCCCTCCCCCAATCGGCAAACAGGGAACAACATAATATAAAGATCGGTTAAAATATTAATAACAAGTTTTAACCATATATATATTTAATTGTTTCTGTTAGCAAGCTGTGATTTCTAGAAATAAATTGGACCGCCCCCCCCCACTCGAAAGTGTATGGGTGGGGGGGGGGGGCGGGATTTATACCATCGCCCCCTCCCGACCCCACCAAATCGGCCAACATACTAGAGGGGGGGGGGCGAAATAATCTAAAAATAGGTTGAAATATAAATAATTAGTATATATTACTAACATAAGTAATAAATTCGTATACAAATTGTGTGAATTCTATACTAAAATTCGTCCGCCCCCCCCCTGGGGGGGGGATAGGCCGAGTGGGGGGGGGGGCGATCGCCCCTACCGCCCCTCCCTGGATCCGCCAGTGCCCTGGTGTTAATATCATAGTATCACCCTGGTGTTAATATCATAGTATCACCCTGGTGTTAATATAATAGTATCACCCTGGTGTTAATATCATAGTATCACCCTGGTGTTAATATCATAGTTTCACCCTGGTGTTAATATCATAGAATCACCCTGATGTTAATATCATAGTATCACCCTGATGTTAATATCATAGAATCACCCTGATGTTAATATCATAGTATCACTCTGATGTTAATATCATAGTATCACCCTGGTGTTAATATCTAATTGTAAATGTTATCAGTCCTTTTTTATAAAAAAAAAATAGGTGCCGGTACTCAGTGATGGATTGCCTAACTTTTAACTACTAATGAAATAATAATAGACGTTAAAATACAAGAAAAGTAATATTTTTTCCCCACATTGAAAAAAGTGCCGGTACGCCGTACCGGTGCGTACCGTCACAAAATAACAAAACTGCATCTTATTATCTGTCTGCCTCATAATTTTTCTATCATTCTCTGCGCGTACAGTCTGTCTGTCCACATGCCTGTCAATTGTATACGTTAAATTGTCTCTAATTAATAACAAACTAATTACCAGAAGATATCCCCACACTTCTTCCTCCATTTCCTGTACTGGGACCTCTGATCACCGGACAACGAGAGCAGGTTTCCAATAATGGGCAGTGTAAAGACTGGACATGGCGGGAAATTTCGTTTTTTGCGACCGAACCAGAGGGAGATAACTACCAGTGCAATGGTGACAGTCAAAACTAAAATGGTGATTTCATTCATAACTGCACAGAATCACGTGACACAACAGCTGTGGACACTGGTATGACCTAGAAAGTAATATAATAAAAAAAAAATCAACTTTTGATCAAATAATCTAATGAACTTTTATGGGGGTGGCCATATACAAAAGTGATACTACAGATATTTAGTAACAGGAAAAATAAAATCGAATTGTTTGATTCTTCAGACTCGAATATTATTACCTCCAAGCGTGGTGACTGAGTGGTTGAGTGGTAAAGAACTTGGCTTCCGAACCAAAGTGTCTCGGGTTCGAATCTTGGCGAAGACTAGGGGGGGGGTGAATTTCGGGAGTCTTAGAACGCCCCTTAGTCCCCCCGACTCTGGTGGGCACCTGACGTTAGTGGTCTAAAGAAAAGGCGGATAGTCCTTGTACTGGCCACATGACACCTTCGTAAACCATTTTCCATACAAAACAAATGACCTTGACATCATCTGTCCTATAGGTTGCAAGGTCTGAAAGGGGCACTTTGACATTAAACTTTTTACTTTGAATCCCTTACCGTTGGAAAGGGGTGGGGTATGACGGCGGACAGGTCTCGAGCCCGGGAACATTAAGAGCTTAAGACTATTGATCTCCAGTCCACACGACCATGCATGTTGTGCGGGTGTGGTATGTGTGGTTGCTAAAATAAAGATACAAATTTTGCATTTCTATCTTTTTTTTTGTACATGAAAGTGGTTGTGAATAATAGGAATTGAAAAAGACAATCTCTACATTTTTAAATTGCTTCCATACAATTCGGTTAAAATACAGTTTTTTTTTAATGAGATTTAGCAAATTTTGGAAAGTTAAAAAGAATCAAATAATTTTATTTTTATTATGACATTCCGATAATGACTATAGTATCTGGGAGTACCATAAGCTAGAGAACGAACAATGCAACAGGGTTTCATATGTATATATGTATGTCTATATATACTCATCTTTTCTCAAACGGTAAAGCGCTCACTCCGGGGTGACGTTGGACGCAGTGTTTTAATTGAAGAGTAATAGGGGCGGAGTCGATCAAATTATTTTTAGGGGGCAAACCAAAAGTTGTATCTTTAATGTAGTTTTCAAACTTTGTCTGACTAAGGACCAAATAAAAATCACATTATTACCGAATGTTTGACAGATTTAACTAGCTTAAACGTCGTTTCGTCTTCTAATAAGAACCCTTTAAAATGTCTACCATTTCAGCGAGAGGCGTCTGCAACAATATCTACTCATTTTTTTTTTTGAAGAAGACATTTTAAAACGACATCACACGTGTGATTCTCGACTTCCTTTTACGAAGCTAAAATAAACTGACTCTGTCTGGTCAAAAGTTTGTACACGTTATTTTTCCAAAACCCAATCTCATATCAAGTTGAAACTTCGCACAATTATTTCTTGTACCTGACAAAACAAGAATTACGGTAAGTTTCACCCAGATACCCCCTTCTCCCCCCCCCCCACACTCCCTTTCCCAACTGGTCCAGACATGTGATTGAATCATAGCGTATTGAGAAAGCTAAAAGCACGAAATTGCGCTAAACAAAAACAATTGGTAAAAATATTTCTAATTGCACAAATTTATTATCGTTGGTCTACATCTATTACAAATAATTAATTACATGACTGATCTAAACTAATTGATACAATTACACTTTATATAGGCTTTGTTGTTTTTTAAAAGTATTTTAAAAATGTTTTTTCTTGTTTTTAATGTAAGAATGGTCGAAATTCTTCTGATTGTTGTTCATTGTTTTGCTGACAGCTTTAAAGTTTTAAAAAATTAAAAAGGTCCGCGGCAAGATGTCTTATTTGACATGGATATGATCTGTCTACGATTAAGCCGATTCGTAATAAAATGTTTTGTAAAATGTTTTACATGCTTCGGATGTTCCTTCAGAGTTGAAGATAGTTTACTTCCTAGTCCAAACCTCCCGCAGGACGACGGGGGATGGGAGCGGGCAGGGTTTGAACCCTCGACCGTCGATAAATCCGAACGACAGTCCAGCGCGCAAACCGCACGACCAGGCAGCCATAATAGAAGGCCTGAACACTGACTTTCAACGTCACAACCTGTAGGCAGTTTAGACCAACAGCTCTTTTCCTTGTCGTATAGACGTGGCAAATATTACATTAATTTGTATAAAGGAGGTATGGTCTTTTTTTTAAAAAGTATTTTAAATGTTTTTCCTGTTAATATCATGATCGCATTTTGTTACGCACTTCCGGTGCCTCATTCTCGAGATAAAACAACAGGCATCATACTAGCGTCTTATTGAACAATATTGCTGGGAAGATAAAGCTACATGTCAATATAGTGTGTCTTCACCTACCGTGAGATTAGACTAAGATAAATATGCAGTCCAGAAATAAGATTTAATCTTGCGCTATACTAAATGCATAGAACTAAATATTGATTACTTAAGTTTATATATACATGACCACAATGTGACACCGCGACTCAGTTCTGGGAAAGTAAATAGATAACACTTTGCACAGTGGCGTAGATAGAGTGGGGGTCCAATTTAGAAAGTACCCCCCCCCCAGTCCCCCACTTGAGGAGAGCCCCCAAATGAATGTCCTAATTTTTTTTTTTACATTAAAAATTAAATATGACGCCACTGTCATGTAATCTTGGTAGTCAAGTGGAGTCAAAAATACTAGACAGTATTGATCTAGACTCCAGATGATGTTATGGAAGACCTTTGCTGCACAGAAAGCACGGCGTGAATTGATACGAATTGAGATTTGTCACTTGTGCATTATTTTGACAATAAACTTCGGTATTATTCATTTTGAGAGTCTTAGTGTTATTTACAAAAATTAAACTCTTATAACGTACCAATTGGAATTTAGACTTATATATTTGTTAACTACATAATCTCATGTTATGATGTCGAATGTCCAAATTCAGGGGGCCCCTTAAAAATGTCGAACCCCCCGGGGGGGGGGGGCAAATGCCTAGCTACGCCACTGATTTTGTACCTATCATTTTAAACCATGGCACTTCATTGTCAGGCATGCATTTGGTTTGACTTCCAATTGTTTACGCGAGGCGCGGACAATGGAAATTGTTTGTTTACCATTTGTTGACACACAAGATAATCTGACACTAAAACCATGTAGTAAGCAGATCTAGGCAATGCTCTGCACTTTTACAGTCAAATTTTCTTTGTTGTTATCCAGTAGCCATGGCATTTCTGTCCTGGACAGGGGGGCGGGCTAGGGGAGAGAACTCTGCCTTCTCCGCAGTTTGCTCAGCAGACGACAACAACACTTCAAAGTGCATGGCAGTGAAAGTCTTGTGTTTGAAAACGAGACAATGGCAGTTACCTTTGACCCTGCTCTTAATCTTTTTTTTTTTCACCCAGAAAATAAAAAGCAACAACAACAAATATTACCAGTAAAAGAAAATAATATACTTATCTTACTCATGGTTATCAAGTTACACAGACTGCATACTCAAAATATCTAGGTCTTTATCATTAATGATAAGTTGCTATCCATATTAACTCTTTCTCTCCTTAATTATTTTTACTTTGAAGGAATTCTTCATTTTGCTCATTACTATTTCACTAACCTGTTAGGATTGAGCTTCAATAGCTTTGTTGTTTGTTATCAGAAAATGTTTTATTTGGTATAGAATTAAAGGGGAATGTATGATCTTTTTATATAATTCAAAGTCCAGTTTAAAAAAAATAATATTAATTTAATTTAATGAGGTCAAAATCAACGATGGTATCGTCGATTAGGAGAGAAAGAGTTAAATATAGACGAAATTTAAAATAGCAAACAACTAAGGTTTATTAACATAAATTTGTAGAAATAAAGAGAGAACATAAAACTAATCTTATCTTGTTATATAATATAATACAGACGTTACTTCAAAAAAAGAAGATAATTACTCTCTACTTCGCGTCATGCATTTAGTCATGCATGTTAACCAATGACATTAATTCTTCCAAGTCACTGGTCTTCCTGGCTAGCTCAGGCAACCCATTCCATGCTCTAATAGCACTAGGGAAGAAGGAGCGTTTGTACAAATTTGTCCTAGCCTTTAGCTTTGTGTCTTTCTGAATATTTCGTTAGATTTTGTTTTTGTATTTGAAGATTTAACCTTGGTTAGGCCAATATTAGAATATGCATCCTCTATTTGGGACCCCCTTAACTCGTGAAAACTGACGTAAAATAGAGCCGTGAGATTCATAACAAACGAATATTCACATTTGACTAGAGTAAAAACCATTAGTAATATAATTTAGAGACACTTCAGGACAGAGGACTAAAAAGTAAAGTACAATACATACAAGATTGAACCATAATTTACAAATACAAACATTAATATTGTAGACACAAATTGGAATATGTTAGTTTTTTTGTCTTTAAGGATTCTGTATAGAGTTTTTTTGTCTTTAAGGATTCTGTATAGGATTCCATCATTGCACATGCATATGAATATGATATATATGCAATATACATATATATATAGATTATATATATATATATAATCTATATATATATATATATATATATATATATATATATATATTACATTTGTAAAACTGGTGAATCAGTGTTAAATAAGAAGTCTTTTACAAAGTTTTCTTCATAATTGATTAATATACATACAGTCTTAGATATAACTTTACATAACGATAGTCCTACAAAGACTTACCTTAGCTATCATTCAATAATTCTTACTGTCTAAATCTCTACACAAGGCTTATCTACCATTATAAAGAACAACATCTTGCTCTCTACACAAGTCTTATCTCCCTTTAGCATGCTAAGTTGTTTTTTTAAGTCTATATTCTATATAGAAACACAAGTAATTAATAACGACTAATTGATAAAAACAATTTGTCAATATTTCGATTAATTCACGTTTTGCAATTAATAATTGCCCAAAATTTTCATCTTAATCCGAGAATCGGAAGTGGGGAAAAAAAAACGTGTTCAGAAATTGTACCAGACAGACAGAGCAAGTTGATAGTAAGCTTTGTAAAAAGATAATTGCATCATACTTGTCTTATGCAATAAGCTTAACTCCCCGGGGTCTGAGATGTAGCACATACAGCGGTGTAGCGAAGTGACCGTCAGCTGTGTTCAAGATGGATCTAGAAGTCTGGGACGAATTACAAATTTGCAAATAGATACTCCAATGTATGAAACACATTTTACAAGTAATAAGGTCCTTGCAATCAATTCAGTAATGCCTGCACACAAGTAATAGTGTCCAGACATTTAATGCTTACACCAGTGCTGGCCTAGAGCCTCCGATTGGTGGGGGGCAGCGCACAGCATTTCACTATATTTTATTAGAGAAGAAAAAGCGAAACTTGTGTAATGTTTTTCTAGCAGTACTCTAGGTTTTAAATAAATTGCATACTTTATTTATTTATTATTTATTTTTTTAGCTGTTCATTTTTTTAAATTTCATTTTGGTCCACACAAATTCACTTCGCCTAGGGCCTCCAATTAACTAAGGCTGGCCCTGCTTCTACGTCCTCTTAATAGACTTCTTAATAAACTATCTTTCAATGGGGACTGTGGGCCCCCGCTAGTCAAGGGTCAGGTCGAAATGAACCCCTGGTCGTTATGCTGACGATGTAGGTTTCTCGTAAGCTGTTGGTGACAGTAGTATCTTATAAATGAAACATAGTACTTAAAGGTGATTGTTCCGTGCCAGGTGTGTCCATGCGTTTAGTCGTATATCTTGACATCGTTTTTTTTTTTATAGATTAAATTATGAACTCATGCAGAAGCAGAGAGAGACAGAGAGAGAGAGACAGAGACAGAGACAGAGAGAGAGAGACAGAGAGAGAGAGACAGGGAGAGACAGAGAGAGAGACAGAGAGAGAGACAGAGAGAGACAGAGAGCGACAGAGAGAGAGAGGCAGAAAGAGAGAGACAGAGAGAGAGAGAGACAGAGAAAGAGACAGAGAGAGAGACAGAGAGAGAGAGACAGAGAGAGAGAGAGACAGAGAGACAGAGACAGAGACAGAAAGAGAGAAGAGAGACGGACATACAGAGACAGGGACAGAGAGAGAGAGACAGAGAGAGAGAGACAGAGAGAGAGAGACAGAGAGAGAGAGACTGGGACAGAGAGAGAGTGACATAGACAAAGACAGAGAGAGAGGCAGAGAGAGACGGAGACAGAGACAAACGGAGAGACAGGGACAGAGAGAGAGTGACATAGACAAAGAGAGAGACAGAAAGAGAGACAAAGACAAAGAGAGACAGAGAGAGACAGGGACAGAGTGAGAGGCAGAGAGAGACACAGAGAGAGTGACAGAGACAGAGACTAAGAGGGAGATAGACTGACCGAGAAAGAGAGATAAACAGAGAGAGAGACTGAGCGAGACAGAGAGAGAGAGACAGCCAGAGAGAGACTGAGCGAGACAGAGAGAGAGAGAGACAGCCAGAGAGAGAGAGAGAGACAGAGAGACAGAGAGAGACCGAGAGAAAGATTGACAGAGACAATGAGAGACAGAGAGAGACCAGAGAGAGAGAGCGACAGAGACACAGAGAGACAGACAGAGAGAGACAGAAAGAGAGACAAAGAATAAGAGAAAATGAAGACAGAAAAAAACTATGATAATTATTGTCATCTGCCCATGTTTACTAATTAAGTCTTCACAGAGACCTTGAACATAGTTCATTCTTTGTCTTACTTTTTTTTTTTATAGCTGATGAAGGCCTCGTGGCCCAAGCGTTCTTTGGTTTTACTTGGTCCGGCAGGGTTACATACATACATTTTTACTGTATTTTCCAAAACATTTATCAACATGCATGACCATATTGACACTCGGATACGCGTAGGACGTAATTATCTTATCGTTTGTAGGAACGTCTGCAGTTTATAAGATAAGTGTTGGCTATTAAAAAAAAAGTAGTATTTTTTTTTCAGTTAGTTGATTTTAGTTGAGTTTATGTCACAATGTGTGTATGTTAGTTCAGGCCAAGTTAGAAGACGTTTACACTTTGATTTAAATCACAAGGTCGAATGCCACAAAGGCAGATAGAAAAACGGATGGTTGCATTTTATATAAATGGGTCAGTGGGCGGAGCTAGTAGATCTCTGCCCCAGTGGATATCAAGAAAGCTGTCTGGTCGTGCGGTTTGCGCGCTGGATTGTCGTTCAGATTTATCGATGGTCCCGGCTTCAAACCCTGCCCGCTCCCATCCCCCGTCGTCCTGCGGGAGGTTTGGACTAGGAAGTAAATTATCTTCAACTCTGAAGGAACATCCGAAACATGTCAAACATTTTACAAAAAAAGCTTTTTTTTTAAAAAAAATTTCTACCAGCAGGAGAGTTACACTTTGACAACGTCTGAACAGGGTTGGTCACCGATTGAGGATTGAGGATTACAATCCCGACCCAAGCTGAGTTGTTTTTGCTGAACACCCAAGGACAGCTAGGAAACTTCAAGTCCCCCCCCCCTCCTTTTTTTAATGTCCACTAAAGAGATAAGACAGTTTCGCAATATGCATACTGTATGACCAGAAAGGATAAATAGTTTCTCATCCTACACCTTTACCTGTTTCTTAGTTTGTGGGGCACCACACATGATCTGTCAACGGTCTTCCTCCATTCATTTCTCTCTCTTTTGTATTGAATGGAACCTTTTTTCAATGACAGATCTATGCATACTTTATATGTTGTCTTCCCATTCAAGGAACTTCTATTCAACCAATTCAGAGGCGTAGTGAGGGGGGTGGGGAGCCAGGGACAATGTTCCGGACGCCACTCACTACGCCTCTGATCAAATCTTCATCAAATTTTGCATACTAGCTCAGGGTCGATTGGCAACATAGGACTCATTCCAAAAAATCAGACAATAATTTATAATTTATTCATTTTGTTTTTCTAGTGAAATATATTAAGATAAGGGGAGATAAGAATTAGGCGATTGAAAAAAAAACAACAATTAATGGAAAACAAGGATGGGAGATAAATATTTACTGCAAAGTGTTTGGCTGGAAATTATCTTTCCTTGTTTATTTTTAGTTTATGTTTGGATGTTGCATCGATAATGTAGCGATGGTCACTTTCATCTGCGCTGCGTTATGAGAGCCCAGGGTTAATAATAATTCCACTTTTCAGTTTATTCAATACTTTATCATACATTTTATAGTTTAGAGCTATGTGAATATCTTTGTATGCATTGAAGCTGAAAGGTAAGCTCATCATAATTCTGAGTTGAAACAAGCAAACAACTTGTTTTTTAAAAATGAGTTTTCTATATCACGTTAGAACAATTAAACAAACAATTATTGTTGAAATAATTCTTGGGGAAACAATTATTGTGGAAATATATTATTGAACAAACAACGTTGGGCTAACGCAAGTTTTACAACGGACGGCCACTTGAAATATGCGTTACAATATCAACTCTGTCTGTCTGGTAAAAATTTTCTACAAGTAATTTCTCCCACATCCAATCTCGGATGAAGTTACAATTTTGCACAATTATTTCATTAACATGCCAACACAAGAATAAATATAAAAAAAAATAAACAAATTAGTTCATTAGCTATTGGTAATTAATTATTTTATTTCGTACCTCGAAAAAGAGAAAGACATTTTCCTAAACTGATAAAGTGGTATAAGATGGAATTAGTCTCCCTTTATTGTTTGTAGAAAAACGTTACTTAATAACTATAAATATCTATAAAAATGGGTGGCCTGAGTCAGCCAGGAAAACTAATGACTTGGCAGAATGTAATCATCTACTTTTTGAAATAACGTCTGTATTTTATAAGATAAGATAAAAGCTACTTTCATAAGCTCCCTGGCACAGTGGCTGCCATAGAGGCTGAGGAGGCCTTAGAGTTCGAGTTCAAACTCAGAACGCCAACTTTTTTTTTTCAATAAATAAATATAAAAAGCGACCACCCAGATACCCCTTCGTTCTCTCCTTTCTTCCCTTTTCCAACTGGTCCAGACAAATGGTTGAATCCTGATGTATTGAGAAAGCTAAAAGAATGAAATAGCGCTAAACAAAAACAATCGGTAAAACTATTTCTAATCACACAGATTTATTCTAGTTAGTCTCTAGATCTATTACAAATTTTATTAACAGACTGATCCAAACTAATTGATACAACTACACTAAATATAAGCTTATTTTTTTAAAGTTTTTTTTATAGTTATTTTGTTTCATGTCACTAACATAATAGTTTAAGTCATTGATTAACATGCATGACTGACACATAAAATGCGTAGGACGTTGTTAAAGCAAAGTCTGTAACATATAAGATAGGATAAGAAGATAATTACGCTCTATGTGTCAAGCTAGTCATGCTTGTTAATAAGAGACTCAAACTCGACTAAGTCATCGCTTTTCCTGGTTGATTCAGACAACCCATTCTATGCTCTAGTGACACCAGGAAGATGAAGCCCCCGTAAAAATTTGTCCTAGCATATGGAATAATTGATAATTATTGATTCAACAGGTAAATGGATCTCTTGGCAGGTGCTATCATCTCGGCCATCATTGCCCTACTTCTGGTTCAGCAAAAACACTGGCCGTCTTTCACCATACCCCGTTAGACCATTGACCATTGTTGGCCATCTTTTTGTATTGGTTTTCTGACCAGAGGGCAAAGTTCAAGAGGTGGCGCGAGCAATGCGGAGACATTTTCAGGTAAAGTTTCTAAATGCGTCATTTTTTGTCTCTAACTCTGTCTGTTGGCATTTTACGTCTCGAGAGACACGACCTTTTCCCTTTGCAACTTCTTGTGTGACTAAAGAGGCCGATCCTTGATACACAGCTGCAGTCACAGGTTGGGCATTTGTAAACACCAGGCGCCTGGCTCTAACTATATATAAGGTTATGTTTGATATGCGAGGAGTGGCAGAAACACCTAACGCTAGAAACACCTAACGCTAACGGTTTTGCCTTCTTTTCCTGGTATCTGATACCCAACATTTTTCTGTAAAACTTCCGATCGAAGGGCCCTTTGAAGAATTTTACGCAAGTGGCAGCGCCGCGCTGTCTAACCCCAAGGTCATCTGGTCACAAGGTTACAACCGGTAGGTAGCGTAGCAGTGTCGGTAGTATTAAACTTACAGCTTAATTTAGTCTACAATAAAACCTTTACACTACTAACAGCCATTTGTATTATCAAAATGAATGCATGTTTTACAGTCTGCAGTTGGGGTCAAAGGTCCTAGTGGTATTGAACGGCTATGACCTGATCAAAGAGGCCTTAGTACACAAAGCAGAAGACTTCACTGACAGACCTCTCACAGTGGTAGAAAACGTAAGTTTTGTTATTAATTCTTACATTTCAAGTACTATTCTTACATTTCTATTACAATTCTTACTTTTCAGCTCACACTCTTTCCGTATGTGGTTATGTATATTGCTACGGCCGTTGGGTCCCAAAAACGGCTCCAACGATTTTAGGAGAAATTTTACGTTTTAGTTTTGGTCGTTGACACATTACGTCACACGGCAATAGCGGAAATTCCCGCACTCGACTCAAATGTTTTCTGAATCCAATAATAAGTTCAATAAATAAATAGACATACATGAACATTTTGTGCACCGTCTTATGTAGACTTGAAGGTTTGGTTCAGTTTGTATATTTATGTAGTGACCTAATAAAAGACTACAGGAAGACATGTCTTGATGCTAGGTTTTATTGAACAAGAATGACAAAACAGTTCACAATAACACAGTAGACACACACACACAAGCTGACCTGGACACTATGACATTTTGACACACTAGAACAGATCAGTTCACAACACACAACAAGAAACATAAATACACAACAATTTATAAGACTGATAATGAACAGCAAGTGTTTGCATACTTTCTTTCAAACTGGTAAGAAGTTTAGATGATGACGTCATAAACTTCAATTTTAGCGGCCCCTGAAAAAGGAATAGCCGATAATATAGTTTTGTGTTGGTCTGCCCGTCCGTTCGTTCCGTTAAACTCGTAAACTACAAGATATTGAATCTCCGACATCATAATATTTTAGATCTTTCAAAGTTCTGATGCAACTGCTACTTTTGTTTTCTTTTCTGAAAGCGAAAAAATTTAATTTTTAAAATGACGTTTGCAACCGGTATTTTCATTAAAAATACAGCATTTTTACCACTATTCACTATCAATTGTAAAAACATGTGAGACTAATTTATTAAGTGTGGATTTTATCAACCATATACTTAACAATTTTGCAAACAGTTTCAGATATTTAGTCAATTTATTTTTAAGGAATAGTATCGCTAAATTTAATCCTTTCTGTCATACCAACTACCTACATTTACAAAAAAATTGACTTTTTTTTTTTTAAAGAGAAAAAATGTATTAAGTATGCATATAAGTACAATATAATTTAAAACAACAATTAATAAGTAGTGTCTTCCATTACACACGTTAACCACGAGACCCCACAATATAACTATTGAACAATGACGTTTTTTTTTTGTCTTTTGTTTTTGAAAGGGAATAGTTATATCTGTTGAGACTTTAAATGGGAGATTTGCTCTTTACAAAATAATTAAATCAATTAAATAATCATTCAATAACATCAGTTAGGCCAGGTGCACATTTATCTCGTAGTCTGTTGGATTGTTGGGGGTTCCACACAGAATCTGTCAACATCCTTATCCATTCCACTCTGTCCTTTGCCTTTCACAGAATTTTATTCACTGACGGGCCTGTCCATTCTTTGATGTTGTCTTCCCATCGCTTTCTCTGTCTTCCTCTTCATCTTCTTCCTGGTTTTGTTTTCTGGAGGAAGGTGTTTGCGAGCCCTGAGGACCCTGTGATGTGAACATAGAGTCTCAATCTACGTTTTTTTTTGACAGTGGTCAGCAGGTCATCGTGGGGGTCCAATTGCTGTATTAATCCGCTCGTCGACTAGTGTAATAATAATAACATTAAGAAATCTCGGTATCCTTGTCGCATCAAGTCGTTAGTTGAACTAAAAACACAACAGTATCAGCAACACTTTCGACACGAGCACGCCTCTTCTTTTTGTATTGACAGAGAGAGGGCTGTAGTTGTTGATAGTTTGTAGTTCATAGTTTCTGATATTCTTTCTGAAAATGTTGAAACCTGCCTATTTTTACCTGCTATAGCGGACCACTCCGAGGGCCGATTTTCAGTCTGTGTTCACACACAAACTATCTTTGTAACCTTGTTTAAATAGTTTTAAAAAAGTAGTGTTTCCCCCTTTCAGACCTTGCGATCTATGGGGCTGATGATGTTCAGGTCATCTGTTTCTGTGGCCAACGGTTAACGAGGGTGTCATGTGGCCAGCACAACGAATAACCGCCTTTACTTTCCCCAACCAAAGTCAGGTACCCATTAGAGTTTGCTGGACTCAGGGGTGCCCTAAAAATTCCCAAATTCAAAATCCCTGTCTTCACCGAGATTCGAAATCAGCACACCAAGGTCGGAAGCCAAGGGCTTAACGATTCAGCCACTGCGCCTCATTTTTTGTGTGTAAATAGCGGTATATAAATGATGGTATATAAATGATGGTATATAAATGATGGTATATAAATGATGGTATATATACAAATGATGGTATATAAATGATGGTATATAAATGATGGTATATATATACAAATGATGGTATATAAATGATGGTACATAAATGATGGTACATAAATGATGGTACATAAATGATGGTACATAAATGATGGTACATAAGTGATGATGGTATATAAATGATGGTATATAAATGATGGTATATAAATGATGGTATATAAATGATGGTATATAAATATTATTAGTGTTCTTAACCTCTACCAATATTATGTCTCGTGTGGTCTATACCTCTTTTTTTGAGTCGTGCCTGCAGATACTTATTCTTTCCTTATTTATTGTTACAGATGACGGAGCTACCCCAATCAGGGGTCGTAGCTTCTTCTGGAAGAACGTGGAAAGAGCATCGCTCAGTCAGTCTTCAGATTCTTCGCAATTTTGGTTTGGGAAAAAACATCCTAGCCGAAAGAATACAAGAGGAAGTGTCCTTTTATATCAGTTCTTTATCGGAATGTCTCGGGAGGCCCACTGACATCAAGTTGATGACAACAATAAGTACGTCTAACATTATCTGTTCTATCATGTTTGGTCAGAGATTCGACTACACTGACCCGTCCCTCGTTAAGCTCACATTTCTTGTGGACAGCATCTTCCGAACTTTCCAATTAAACGGTGTGGTCAATTTCATCCCAGTGCTGCAATACCTGCCTGGGGACTTGTTTCACCTGAAGAAATTGGAAGCGGATGTACAAGAAATGTTACGGCTCTTGAGTGTATTTATAGAAGCGTGTCGAGACGGAAACAAGGGGGACAATCTGGTTACCGAGTATCTACAAGAACTGAGCAGACGCAAGGAGAATGGCGCCGATACCACTATGTGTGAGAATGGTCTGAAGCGGCTTGTGTTTGATTTTTTCAACGCTGGAACGGAGCCTACTTCCACTACTATCGACTGGTTTGTACTGTACATGTTACATCATCCAGATGTCCAGAAGAAAGTATTCGATGAAATTAATGAACATGTTGGAACTGAGAGAGAACCAAACATCCGAGACAAACCGAATCTGACGTACTTGAACGCAGCTATCATGGAGACTCAGAGACTGGCCAGTATCGCCCCTTATTCTTTAGTTCACACATGTCCGAGGGATGTAAATATCAGAGGCTACACTATTCCAAAAGGCACATACATCACTCCTTCTCTTGACTCAGTCTTACATGATGCGAAAATCTGGGGAAATGATGTCATGAGCTTCAGACCGGAGAGGTTTATTGATCAAGAGGGAAAACTTCTAACGCCTGAACAGTTTGTTCCGTTCGGTGTGGGAAAACGCGATTGTTTTGGCGAGAGCATGGCCAAAGCAGAACTCTTTTTATATTTGTCCAACATATTTCAGAAATTTGAATTTCGACCGACTGAACAGGGCAACCCGCCTCCACTGAAATACCACCTTGGAGTTACAGCAGTGCCCTTGCCCTACCATGTGAGAATCGTCTCTAGAATTTAATTTTCTTTCCCTACATCGACCCCCAAACTAAGGCCCGAGGTCTATATCCGTCGGTCACGTTGCTGGAAACCTGGCCACAATGCAAACTGAATCCACTGAGTTATAGTGATGGGATGGTGTGGCGGTGACTCGAGGCGTCAGTTTATATGGATACAATTGTATCGCTAGTATCACTGTATCACAGTATTACTAGTGTCATTGTATTACTAGTAATATTATATCACTAGTATCACTGTATCACAAAATTACCAGTGTCATTGTATCACTAGCATTTTTATATCACTAGTATCACTACTATTACTGTATCACTAGTTTCATTGAATCATTGGGTCATTATATCTCTAGTATCACTAATATCACTACCACTGTATCACTTGTATAAACGTATTAATAATACTGCTAGTATCACCATCACTAATTTCAATGAATCATTGCGTCATTATATCTCTAGTATCATAATATCATTACCATTGTATCATTTGTATCAATGTATTAATAATACTGCTAGTATTACTATCACAGTATCACTAGTATCACTATCACAGTATCACTAGTATCACCATTACAAGCATCACTGTATCACTAGTTTCACTGAATCATTGTATCATTATATCTCTAGTATCACTAATATCACTACCACTGTATGACTTGTATAAACGTATTAATAATACTGCTAGTATCACTATCACTAGTTTCACTGAATCATTGCGTCATTATATCTCTAGTATCATAATATCATTACCACTGTATCACTTGTATTAATGTATTAATAATACTGCTAGTATCACTATCACAGTATCACTAGTATCACTATCACAGTATCACTATTACTAGCATCACTGTATCACTAGTTTCACTGAATCATTGGGTCATTATATCTCTAGTATCACTAATATCACTACCACTGTATCACTTGTATAAACGTATTAATAATACTGCTAGTATCACTATCACTAGTTTCACTGAATCATTGCGTCATTATATCTCTAGTATCACTAATATCACTACCACTGTGTGACTTGTGTAAATGTATTAATAATACTGCTAGTATCACTATCACAGTATCACTAGTATCACTATCACAGTATCACTAGTATCACTATTACTAGTATCACTAGTAAAGTGAATCATAAAATTAAAGCCAAATTTTGACTTTATTTAGGCAAGAACTGAAATTAAACATGTACTTTCTAGAATAAATATAAATTTGGATTTCGTTCAAAATGATTCCTGCGAAGATACAGACACAGTGTTATAGTTTTTTTTTTTTTTGTATGTTAACCTCATTTACTGATATAACTTTATGCACTTATAAGAGCTAAAGCCAATACAAAATAAGTTATTAGGCTAATCAGAGTAAGTCATAAGTGCTAGACAGAGAATGACCTGTTCTCCAGGCAGAGAGTAACCAATCCAGTCAGAGATGGACCTTACCACCAGTTAGATAGTGACCTAATCATATGCTATACAGTGACCTAATCAGCAGAAAGATTGACTTTATACTTATTAATGTTTATACACATAAACGCTTTCTCTCAAGCAACCACTGGTGTATTGGTCAGCGTCCCTTACATAAACCTCAAGATACGCATTAGATGGTACTAAATATGTTAGTTACCACCAGTTAGATAGTGACCTAATCACAAGTCATACAGTGACCTAATCAGCAGAAAGATTGACTTTATATACTTATTAATGTTTATACACATAAACGCTTTCTCTCAAGCAACCACTGGTGTATTGGTCAGCGTCCCTTACATAAACCTCAAGATACGCATTAGATGGTACTAAATATGTTAGTTACCACCAGTTAGATAGTGACCTAATCACAAGTCATACAGTGACCTAATCAGCAGAAAGATTGACTTTATATACTTATTAATGTTTATACACATAAACGCTTTCTCTCAAGCAACCACTGGTGTATTGGTTAGCGTCCCTTACATAAACCACAAGATACGCATTAGATGGTACTAAATATGTTAGTTACCACCAGTTAGATAGTGACCTAATCACAAGTCATACAGTGACCTAATCAGCAGAAAGATTGACTTTATATACTTATTAATGTTTATACACATAAACGCTTTCTCTCAAGCAACCACTGGTGTATTGGTTAGCGTCCCTTACATAAACCACAAGATACGCATTAGATGGTACTAAATATGTTAGTTATTAACCGATATATGTCAATGTGAACATAGTTACCAAGGATTGAACAATACTGGATCACGATAAGTCACATATCTTGTGAGACCCCTCAACTCAAGAAAATATTAAGAAACTGGAACAGACACAAAATGGAGCAGTGAGATTCATAACAAACGAATATTCACATTTGACTAGAATAACACCTTTAGTAAAATCACTAAATTTAGAAAGCATTCAAGACAGAAGACTCAAAAGTAAAGTAGCAATTATACATAAAACACTGAACCATAACCTTCAAATACAAAAACAAAATTTAATAAAATACTCTGAAAGATAAAAGTACTAAATGTATACTTTATGTGTACAGAGACAAAGATTCTGCTTTAGAGCACGCTGAGCCAAGTTAAAGTTTATCTTATCTTATATAATACAGACGTTACTTCAAAAAAAGAAGATGATTACGTCCTACGCGTCATGCATTCAGTCATGCACATTAACCAATGACTTAAATTCTGCCAAGTCACTGGTTTTCCTGGCTAGCTCAGGCAACCCATTCCATGCTCTAATAGCACTAAGGAAGAAGGAGCATTTGTACAAATTTGTCCTAGCATATGGGATGAGGAAAGTTTAGAATTGGAATTGGAAGTCCGGCAAGAAAGCCCTTAGTACGCAGTGATTTTGTAAACAATAAAAACACTTTAAAATTTTAATTTAAAAAAAAAATGACATTACCTTCATTATACAACTTAAACTAAACTAATATATATATTTAAAAAGTTAGTAAAATATTATTGTTAGCTCGAACCGGGTATCGATATCACGATTCTCACACTGTCAGCTCCTCGTACGAACGATGTTGGCCATTAGGCCAGCGGGCATTGTGTATTGGAGCAATTCTTTATGGGTACATTCATCACATTGTTATTATGTTATTATGTCAAGACTACTATATTAGGTCAAGAACATTAATTCCAATGCTTAAAACATATTATGTATTGTTGGAGTAGTCTCCCTTGAGTTTCATGCTTTTTTTTTTTTTTCCACGCAATATGACGGCAGCCTGAAATGCAAGTGTTAACTTATATTAAAGTACCCATCGATTTAGTTGATCACTCAAAGTGTTTGTTGAGTCATTGATCATCTAGCTATTAACACACATAGACATCTAGAACTAGATCTAGACTTCCGATTTAGAACACTGAAGAGTGTAGTCTATCTAGATGTCATCTATATTAGACATTAGATTTACATACAAAAATATAAGAAAGCTTAGAGAATCTGTCAATAAACTGTATGCTACTTTCAATTTACTAAACAACTCAGTTATCCGTGCACTACGGATGACTACGCTATGTTTTTTTTTGTCAAATGTATAGCTAAATTTAAATTTTTATTTTTTATTTCTTTTTAACTTTGAAAAATTAGAACAGTCAAAACCAGAGTTAACTCCGTGTGGCCAACGAGCTAGCAATTTTTAACTCAGCAATATACATCAACTGTTAAAATTTCTAGGAAAATCATAAGAGGCGTTTTTGAGATCAGCTGTGCAGGTTCCTCCTGGATCCAGGTTCCATGATGTTCTGAACGGAGGTATTGTAAAAAAGAGAGATGTAATAATGTGGAAATAAGACGCAACAATGAAAAGCTAAAACTTCAGTTTAACCTCACCCCCCCCCCCCCGGATGGAGCTAAAAAACTGCAGCAGCTGCAGCAACAGACTTGTGGAAAGGACAGCTGGAGAACTGTGGCGAGGTTTGCGGGAGACAGATTGGAGAACAGAAGATTAGTCTGCTAGCTCCTGGGTAGTCACGTGACATGCCGCACTCGCACTTTATCTTCGGACTCGAAAACAATATCCCTGCCACCTTTGTGTGTGAGTGTGTGTTATGTGTGTATGTTTGTATGAATGCGTGCGTATATGTCTAAGTGTGCGTGTTTGTAAGTTTGTATACGAGCGTTTTTTTTTATATCAGCGAGTGTATAAAATCTATATTATAAAGTAGAATGTGAGGGGTATGTATGTATGTATGTATGGATGTATGTTACTTATAGACATCAAAACCGCTTGACCAATCTTGATAAAACTAGGCAGGAATGTTCCTTGGGTACCAACTTAGACCGTAGTGTATGTATTGTAGCCCTAAAACAAACTTAAGACCCTCAAAAAAAATAAAGTTGTCCGACTCTATTACAGCTATAGTATTTTATGGATCTAGGCCATGTCTACAATGTTGACATGAGAAAAGATAGAAAGGATTTAGACCTAGATCTAATTTTAAGAAATACACTTTGCGCAGATAGTTTTTTACTTTGACACATGAAAAGACAAAAGAAGATCCATTGATTTCATTATATAATAAAATTAACCTTCAATTTTGTGTTTCAACAGCATTTTTTACATTAATTAGTTCCTTATATCTGTGATTACAGATTTCCTGACGAACATTCTTTCATTAGACAAATCCGTAATGAATCGCGTACTAAATATTAATTCGTTTAATTGTTTACTTTATAATCCCATCCCTAGATCTAAAACTCTAATTCAACTCTAAGATGATAAAACTTCTCTTCGCACAGATAGTTTTATACTTTAACACATAAACATATTAATTAAAGTCCATTCATTTCATATTTTGATCAAATAAACATTCAAATTTGGTTTTCTAAAGCTACATTCACTTACGAAAGCTGCGAAGCCGAGTTGAGATAGGCCTAGATCTATATTCATTCATGAATCGCGTACAAAATATAATTTCGTTCACTTTATAATCGCATTCATTTAACAAAGCTATCGCTCTTTTCGTTTTTAATAGATAAGAATGTATCGACTTTGGGTAAACCAATTTTCGCAAACCTAATTTTATTTTCGTAGCGAAAGAGAAATAACGTGAAAGGATCATTAGCTAAGTTTAACATACATATAAATCCAATCCACTAGATTATTCAAAAGCATTTTTTACATAAATTAGTTCCTGATATCTACAGATTTCCTGGCGAACATTCTTACATTAGACATTACCAAATGGTTACACATTAACACATCTCTCTTCTGAGGTCTGAGTCTATTCCTAGGCCTAGGTCTAAAACTCTTACTGAACTCTAAGATGATAAAACTTCTTTTCGCAAAGATAGTTTTATGCTTTAACACATAAACATACTAATTATTGTCCATTCATTTGATATTTTAATCAAATTAACATTCAAATTTGTTTTTCTAAAGCATTTTTAATACATTCGTTCGCTAAAGCTGCGTAGCCGTGTTGAGATAGGCCTATATTCATTCATGAAAAAAAATTCACGCATGCGCAGCACAGAACTCTAGATTAGTGTAGATTTAGATCTACGTCTACCTCAAGATCTACTTTATACTTTATACACATGAACATACAAAATTTAGTCTATTCATCTCAAATTTTAATCAAATATATGTAGGCCTACAAGCAAATGTTTTAATTTGAAAAAAAAAAGGATTTAATTAAGCCTATTAGCTATTTTGATTTGATAGCTTCATTCACACTATTTTTACATTGACACATTCGCTTTACTTATTACATTATTATTTCGTTTAATTGTTTACAAAACACTCTCAGTGACTATATCGAAAGTAATGCGCAAATAAAGACCCGCGGGTCGCGGGTAACATATGTCTAGTAATAAATAAAAATAATTTTAAAAAAAAGGTTATCATCTACGGAGAATACCTCCACATTTACAGCCATATCTCTCAATACTGTAGGAACTATTTCCTTGTTTCTATATCAAACACAATTAATTAATTAGTTCCCCTTTCAGACCTTGTGGTCTATAGGGCAGATGATGTAAAGATCATCTTTATATGTGGTCCACGGTTAACGAGGGTGTCATTTGGGTATCACAACGACCAACCGCCTTTACTTTTCCCAAAGTAACTAAACGGGTGCTTTCCCCACAGTAACTGTTCCTTGGCTGCCGGGGGTGCGGAAAACATTGATTGACTCTAAGGCAATCAAGAAATGTACACAAAACCTACTAAATATCACTGCGAGAGTCTTGAAACAAATAGAACTGGAGCATGCGGGGGTCTCGCCTTGTACGGAGACTAGCGGACCCTATAGAACACTGCCAGATACCTGGACCTTGCTGTAAGGGATTAATCCCAGTACGGAGCCTTAGTGCACGGAGGCTTACAAATAGTACCCATTAGAGCTGGGTGGACTCAAAGGCGCTCAAAGATCCCAAAATTAAAAATCCCAGCCTTCACCAGGATTCGAACCCGGGACCCTCAGTTTAGAAAACAACCGTTTTACCGCTCAGCTAAAATTAATTAATTACCTCAAATTAATTAATTTCATTGATTTTTTTTTATTTCTTTATGTATTGTCTTCGACACTAGACAATTGTTAAGTCTCAACATAATCCAATCCAATATCGCTCTAATTTCATATTTAATTACTTTTGTTGAGGCTCCCTTCAAGGATAAAGCCTGGACTGATGCATTGTCCACTTCACCTTAAATACGGTACTGTGTTTAGAAGTAATACAGTCATTTGGGCATATTACTGTTTACATGTCAAATTCAATCAATACAGTCGTCTGCCAGAAAACCTTGACCTTGTTCTAATTGATTGAATAGCCAGAATTTTTTAAAAACAAATTAAATCTAGGATCTAGTCGTCCTACATTTATCTGGCCAAAATAAACAACGAAAAAAAGAAAATGTTTAAAATTATTAAATGGCGTCTGCGAGCGGAGCTAGTAGATCTCTGCACAAGATTGGTGGAGCTTTATTTCATCGCTACACTTCAGACCTTGACTTTTGACCTTGTCTAAACTTTAGGTGACTAACTGGGATAGAAATGATTTCTCATCGTACACCTGTACGCCTGTCAAAATTAGCCCTAATTTATCCAGCGTTTAATTTCAACGAAAGCTAGTCCAATTTGTTACGAAATTATAAAACTCAACATGATATAGCGAATAACTTCGAAATTACTCAAACTTAATCCAATCGTGCTAGGAATGCCCAGAGTTGTTGTTTTTATCTCTCTTACTATCAAGCTGGAGTGTTCTATGAACTGAACAAAGGTGTCCAGATTAGGCAGTTTTAAAACTCTCATGCCAGAAATATATTTTTTTTGGTTAGAAAATGGAGATTGTAAAAGGAAGGACAATAGTTTGAAAGATTCATCTTATTGTATAGAACCAGTAACAAGAATATTTAATTACATTTAATTGTTTAAATTTATTTAATTACATTTAATTAATTGACTAACTATTTAATTGTTTACATTTATTTAATTACATTTAATTAATTGACTAACTATTTAATTGTTTACATTTATTTAATTACATTTAATTAATTGACTGTTTAATTGTTTAAATTTATTTAATTACATTTAATTAATTGACTGTTTAATTGTTTAAATTTATTTAATTACATTTAATTAATTGACTAACTATTTAATTGTTTACATTTATTTAATTACATTTAATTAATTGACTAACTATTTAATTGTTTACATTTATTTAATTACATTTAATTAATTGACTGTTTAATTGTTTAAATTTATTTAATTACATTTAATTAATTGACTGTTTAATTGTTTAAATTTATTTAATTACATTTAATTAATTGACTAACTATTTAATTGTTTACATTTATTTAATTACATTTAATTAATTGACTAACTATTTAATTGTTTACATTTATTTAATTACATTTAATTAATTGACTAACTATTTAATTGTTTAAATTTATTTAATTACATTTAATTAATTGACTAACTATTTAATTGTTTAAATTTATTCATGTTTGGTTAGCGAC